>NC_081249.1:120778688-120961188 GCF_030490865.1 Poecile atricapillus | reverse complement strand
GCTATGGGATTTTTAAATCTGTCCCAAGCACAAATTTGGATAATGTGCTGTTTTTTATCCTGTAAGAGTCAAGTACAACATGACCAGCAGTGTGCAATTTATGTTGGGACAATACACCTTTGGAGACTTCTGGATCCAGACTGGTTCTTCAGGGCTTTTCTGGAGAACATTCTCCAACCTTTTAGTGGTGCATTAACACTACTTTGCTGCACCTACTCTCACTAAGTAGCTCTACCTTTTCCATGTTCTTCCCTATATTTTGAGTTTATATTTTTATTAGTTTACCTTAACAACACAGGACAGAATCATCCAGAGGGTTCATGACAGAAATTCTGAAAAAGACAGAGTATAAAATACGAAGCCTTTTAGTAAAGAAAGCAAAGATGATGTTCTTTGCCACTCTAGCAGCTGAAGATTTTAAATAACAGATGTACTCCATATAAGAGATATCCTACAATTCAGCACAGTTTATCCAAGGAAAAGATTTGTGAACCTGCTTGTTTGTTGTTTTCCAAAGATAAAGCAGCCCTAGTCACATCAAAATGTCCTTATCTCTGGTACTTGCAGTTTCTGGCCTAAAATCAATGGCATTTGTTTAACTTTTCTAAAAGTGTAAAGATTTTAAGTGTGAAATCTGTACACTTGTTCTAAAGTTACCTTTCTCAAAGCCTAGGAAAGCATTGTGTCCTTTTGGGGTGGGAGACCAACATTGGCCCCATAAGAGAGCAAAACAATTGTCATTAGAAACCTGCTTTGGAATCTTTGCTGACAAAACTGTTGTTAGATAGCAGATAGCAGTAATCTGAAACAATCTGCTGGATGACAATGCTTTTCAAAGTTTCAGACTTTAGAAAAATTGTGGGAAAAGCATTAAACAAAGAACTCTCAGCTGCTAGAACCCCCAGATTTTCATTGTCAAGAAGCAATGGGTCTTGGTTGGCTGCTCTGCTTTTCCCAGTTTCCTATAAGGTTTTAAGTGAATTTTTTTTACTTTTTTTTTTTTTTTTGTTTCCTCATTTCCAGGTCTGTTTCAACATGTGAATTTAAAAAAAAAAAAAGGAAAGCTGAACAACACATTCCTGAGAAGAGCAAACTGATGATCCAGAAAGCATATGGGAAAAACCCTCTGAGAGGCCTTTTTTATTCAACCTGTAACACTTCATGTGGATGTGATAACTGGGGTTCCAAGCAATTATTGCACTGCTCCAAAACAGCTTCTGAGATCATAATGCAGTAAAGATTATTTCCATCAAATACAGAGCTACAGAAAATGTAATTGAAGGGTGAAGTTTTAAAGAATTTTGTCAGTTGCTCCAAAGTCTGTGTTAGCTGCCTGTTGAATTCTGGATGAAATTTAAAAGACTGAAGCTGCTTGCCCAAGTACTGCATTGCTTGGGATCTGCATTTCTGCCCCCACTAAAAGAGGCTGCCTTCAGTAATCTGAATTCTTCTAATGAAGACATATTATCTTTCACAAGTTAGCCAGCATGTTCCAAAAACGGGTGATTAAGTTTTTATATCCTATAATTTGGTTAGTAGGGCAAACACGGATATATATTATCAGGATCCTTACTTTCTGTAATCAAAAACAATTACATATTATACTGTATTTGTCTATTATAGGATGTTACTATAATAAGACCATAAATAATAACTGAAGATTTTTTCAACCACAAGAAAAAAATTACTTATAAACTAGAAAAAGATATCTTAACTAATTTCAGCTCAAATTGAAAGAGGAAGCCATAAGCAGCAGCACTCTGATTAAGACTATAAAACTGTTTTCTGCTTGAAGCATGTTTGTATGTGGGATTAAATTCTCCTCCCTAGCCTTTCCATCCTAACACTTTCCAGTATTTAGTCAGCATCCTCTTAGCTATTAGTAGAGAGATATTAAGTGTTGAAGGGATTAACATTAGTCAAGTTTACCCAAATTTTACAGGCACAGAATGAGACTAGAGGTGTTTTAGCAAGCCGAAAAGCAGTTTGTGTCCTTTTCAAACACCATGCTGCCACCTAGTCGACATCCAACTGAACTGTGCTGCCCTGGATGCACTGTGCATGCAGCCACAGCCATGGAATAAAAATCAAACTGTTTTCCAAACGAGATCAGTGCAAGACTAAGTTACCAGAAGCACTGAGAGCTTCATCTGAATTCCTTGTCCAGCAGCAGTGCCCTGCCAGCACAAAGCAGGCACAACTGCAACTCTCAGTGCTCACATTTGCAACACTGCAAAAAGGGTGCATGTGTTCAGGGAGCACTCCAAGCTGCTGCTCGTTTGTAGTTATATTGTGAAATACCTCTACCAAGTGTAAAGAAGGAAATAATTAATACCACCAAGTAGGGGTTCAGTCTAAAATAATATAATATGAGCAATTAACAGATTTATGCTGTGTCACCAAGTTCAGGCACTATTGATATTTAACCTCTTTCCAATGCTTTGGGAGCATCTACTTTATATCCAGATTTCCCTGAAGGCCGATTTGCTTCCTTTTTTTATCCTCTCTCTTCATTTAAATGTGTCTGGTTTGTGGAGGAAAAAGTAATACTTTTGTCATTCTTCAAAAGAACTTACACTAACCTCAACATAACTTATACTAACATTGCTATTAAATATTTGGTATCCCTATGATAAAGCTTCAAAAGGAACTATATTATTATCATCTCAGTGGGGCATAATGTATGAAAATTGTTTCTTTGTTGCCTGAGCATCATAGATAAAGTCAATATTAGTGACAAAAAAATCTACTCTCATTGGAAAAATGTCCTGATTTTTTGTGTTTGCATCTCACTCTAGGTTAGAGTAAGGATGTCTCTGCAGCACCAGGTTTGGAACAGCTCCCACAGAAGACCAATAATGGCAGGAGAAGGCGAGGAGCAGCCTTGCACCAGAACAAAATGTTTTATGCCTCCTCTCCATGCGAAAAAATCCCCAAAATCCCAGAACAGCAGAGACTGCAGAGAGCAGGCAAGAGTTCTCCGCTTTATTTGGGCACCCAGCCTGATACACGATCAACAGGTACAGGATTTTTGCAGGATAAAAAACAGGATGCATGAGCTTTCTGTAAAAAGGCATTAGAAGACCATAATTACATTACATTGTGATAAGAACTTGAATGCAAAAGGCGGAAGAAAAAAAAAACCATCAACACTGTCAAGATGACACAAATATCCTGAACATGGTACTTTTAGAGCTCTTTTTCATGCCAGCCTTCACCATGAACATCAAAGATATGAATGAGATCTTACTAGAAATCGTCAGTAATTTTAGATGTCTTATGTATTTGTTCTAATTCTTAAGTGAATGATAAATTAGAACTTCCCTAATTTTGCTGCTCGAAGCACTCTACTATTGTCTACACATTTAGTTTGGGGAATTTTTTAGATAAAACATATATTGCCACAGCAGTGACAGAGATGTCCTGGGCGTCCACGTACTTTCTTCACAGCCCTGTGGCAGGATGAAATTGCTCATATGCCCAGAGGCAAGCAGCATAGCTAAATTCAATTCGTATTTCCAGACTCTGGATGGGGCATCACATAAATAATCCATATGGCAAACACGACACTAAACCCTACATATTAAAAAGAAGCCAAGACACCGCCCCCCTCGGGGCGGGATCAAGATATTAAAAGCGCTGCGGCTGCCCAGACCCAGCCGGAAAACAGCTGTTTTAGTTTGGGTTTTAAAAAAAAAATAAAACAAAACCAAAACAAACACATAAAACTACACACACCTTGTTTTCCCCAGATCCAAGGGGGAGGTTGTTCTCAAGTAGCACCGGCACCGAGCCCTTGCCCCGAACCCTACGGCTTCAGCGCGACGCTCTCCGGCAGCGGAGCCCGCTCCCCTCAGGGCCCGGCGGGGCACGGGCAGAGGCAGCGCAGGGCTGTGCAATGCCAATTCCCCGTTGTTCCAGGACAATTAGAGCAGGACGCCTCACCCTGCCCCGTCTAGGCTCAAATCTCCCTGGAAAAAGCAATAAAGTTTCGTATTTCCAAGCCCCCGCCTCTCTCCTAGGCCCTGGGCCGGCCGCCCTCACGCGGGAGCGGGACGGGCACCGTGAGGGCTTTGAGCTGGGCACGCTCACAAAGTATCAAAGTACTAAAACGCAGCTAAATATTCCCCAAATCCTTCACTCTGCCCTCTGGTGACACCATGGAAATTCGTTTTAAAGTGTACAGAAGCCAGAAGACCACTTGTTTTTCAAGACATAGCAGACACTGTGTTCTCATCTCACACGCCCCACCACACAGTTGTGTGTATTTTGCCCCAAGTCTGTATTACTTTTTCCCAGACATTTTTGGGTTCGTTGTTCGGGTTTGTTTTGTTTGGGGTTCAGGGTTTTTGACATAATAAATTAGATTTGTCTGTTTGTTTAAGCCATGACAATATCGTTCAATTTCATGTCTGGTTAAAATGCACACAAAGCTATGGAGATTTGAGTTTTGGGCTGTACACAACCAAACTTTGTTGAAACACACAAGATAAAGAAAATGCTTCGTAATAAAATCAACATTTCCAAAGCACTCAAGTTGTAAAAGACATATTTTTTATGAGTTACCTGAAAGAACATCATTAAAATGATAAGCAGAATGATAATGATGATGCTCAGAACCGTGCTTTTACTCAGTCCAAATAATTTGCAATTAAAGTTTTGTTTTCTTTGCTGGGCAGCATCATCAACACAGAACACCAAAGGAATATTCTCAGATTTGTCAAACTCTGCAACATTCACAGAAAATGCTAAGAGAATTAAGAGAATAAAGTAGTATAGTCTGCATTTTTTTTTAATAGCACTATATAATGAAACACCACAACATTTTAAAGTTTCATTCAGAACAATTTCAAAATCATATGCTGTTAGTTGTTACCATAGTGTCAGCTTATGATATGACTTTACCAACTGAATAGTTCTCTGCCAAACTTAACATTCATTATTATAATTATCAACATATCATTAATAAATCAACACTGAACAGCTGCATGGAAGAAGGCCTCGACATAAGAGGAAAAAAGAGGATACAAAGTCATACAGGTCAGGCAAGGCATTAGAGAAGTATAATGTGAAAATAAGTGCTATAATGAAAAATTATGCAGCAACTTATTTGTCAAGGATTTGTATTTAACATGGACTGTGAGCTGAAGTTATCTAATAACTGCTTGGTAGGTTACATTAATTTTGCTTGATCAAACTTGAAAGACGCAAAAATAAATGGGATAAAGAATATGATAAGTAAATATATTTCCAGCAATTATTTCCTGGACAACAGGGAATAGAGCTGACTTGCAGAAATACATATGCTACTTTAAAAAAAAAAAAAAACAAAAAATACAAATTTGAAGGCAATACAAGAAATTTTTACTTATTTTCCTCTTTGTGCTAAAATTCAAATATAAATAAACTCAATATAATTTTTTTTTTAATTTTGTTTTTATTTAAGATGGTTTGTACTTCACTGGATTATTGTCATCAACAGCAGCATGAAAACATCATTTCCTTAAGTTTTATGTCCTTCACTAAAATCCATAGCAAATAATTAAGCATATTTAATGTTCTACATAAATCACACTTTATGGAAACCTAATACAGTCTCTGTGGAATGAGTTGCCTTTTTTCCCCCCTGAAATCCTGCGATTTACTTGGCAAAACCTGAAATATTAATTTGACACAACAGTACCTGGAAACGTAACATTTTCCAAAGCACAAGTCAGAAAACATTCCTCTGCAGAAATCTTTAAATAGGTGATCTGGATCTCCCAGACAGGGACAGAATTTGGATTTCCACCAGTAAAATGAGGTTTATTCCTGCCAAGGTCACAGCTGGCAGGAAATAAACAGTGTGAGTAGATTAATATACTAAGCAAACCTTCGTCATCCTTCTAATGGTTTTCATCAGGAGTTCCAAGTGTTAATCACACAAGTGTATACTTAAAAAGAAAAAAAAATACATTTTTTGAGGAAAAAACAATTTTAAAATCTTCAGATGTCATCTCAAATCTGCATCCATCTTTACTGTACATGCCTGCTTTAAATCATGTGCCGATTTTTTGTCCACAGTATATATACTTGATAGTGAAACATGCCAACCAAATGCTATGTTTCAATAAATTTCTTTCTCAGCAAAATGTTATTGCTAAATTTAACCCAAATTCAATTGATTTATACTTAAAACCAACAGTATCATTGTTGAGATATTTCACACAACAGTGATGTGACATTTACTTAGCAATTTTGGACTCCATCAAATCCTATCTTTAGGAAATAAAATTTGCAGTTATTTCAGTTTATGTTGCATGGGTTGAGTTTGCTTGTTTGTTTTAAAGTTCCTTATGTACAAACATATTTCTATGGTAATTTGAACATAGCCCACCAAAGAAAACTTCGTATTTGCACTTTAAATTATTTTAAAATTAGAGAATGGAAGCACAAATTCTTGCAGATAATACAATCAGTGTTTTTTTAGTTTAATTTAGTAACAACCAGATACACTTCCAAACTTTACATGTTAGTATCTCCACATTCTTGAAGTTATGCTCTGATAGGAGTTTCCCATATAACTGAAAAAAACCCATACTGAGATGGTATTTAATGCTGAGCTTCCCTTAATGTGTTATACAAGCAATTCAGAGATGGTAGAGCTGTCCAAGCAAGAAAATGGGAACAGTCCTCCTATTCCCCAAAAATTTTTGCTATGTTCTTCCAAATTATCAACTACTGCATTTAGACTGATGCTTCTTAATTCAGCATCAGTCTTTTTGTGATGGTTTTTGACTAAGTAAAAGTAAGTAAAGTATATCTATATTTGACTCAGTAAAGTATATCTGTTTGACTAAGTAAAGTGTATCTATAGAAGAAAATATTGAAGCATTTATGAACTGAAATATTGTGAATGAGATCTACCAGAAATATTAAAAGAACTAATCACTGGGATTCATTTTTGAAAATAATTAAGGCAGCTGCCTACAAATATCCAGATGATAACAGAGAAACCAGGAGTACAGCCCTGAAAGACGTGCTGCTCCTCTCCTGTTGACTATAAGAATCAATTGTTCTTATAGATAATAAAAGATAAATACTGAGCCATTGTGTTGCACATGATATAGGAAGAAGAACAAAATAAAGTATTCCCTTCATGGAAAGAATAAATACTTCTCTCTTCTTCCCATGTTAAATGAGTCTGTTACTTTTGCTCAAATCAAATCCTGTAGAAAGGAACACAAGGGAGGGAATTTTATTTCTTTTCATAATCCCTACAGACCAAAAACGTGTTTGTGGACTCCTGTCTTTGATTTATAAATCAAATTTCGGTTTCTATGGTCTCAGTTCTTCCCAAAAAGCTTCATGAATTAGATCCCCTTAGAGCAGCTGTATTTTCAATGCTTCTTGCTCTGGACATCTCCCCATTTTCTGAATTATGCCACATTCACGCCAACCAACCAAGCAGTGATGGGTAATAAAGCTCCATTGTTCTGCCTGTTGCAGAAGCATTCCTGATCAAGAAATCAATTAAATGTATACTTACCCTGTAGCTTTTTGCTATCAATGATGCTATTCACAAGCTGTGTACACAATGAGCTGCTTCACTAAACATTACTCACCATCAAAAAAAGATTAACCCCCCAAAATGTCTGCTACAAGTGACAAGTTTCAAAATAAGGGTTTTTTTATGTGAACTGCCTCCTTAAAGGAACATTTACATCACCTCATGGTTTTCTTACATTAAGGACATAAACTGCACTCACATTCTCACTTGTGCAGGAAGTGTCATTTAATAAATAAAGAAATAAACCTGCTTATGTGGGTCAAAAATCTGTCTTAAGAACATAATTCTCAACACCTATCTCTCAACTACCCATGTCCAGTACCTTAAAATAACATCTTGACCTCTATGTCAATTATAAAACTCTGTTCACACATATTCCTAGAATTACAAAATACTATTAGTTTTTTAAAAAATTAAATAAACGTAAGGAAATACATTTATTCTGTATTTAGCTCACATAAAAAGGCTGACTTTTTGATTACGCAAAACCCCACAAAGGTATATAAAGCCTGTCACAATACTTTCATAATATTTTTCTGGCATTTTTTAAAATGGGTGTGGGATTAAAAATATATGTATTGTTATTACAAACATAAAATTTCTTCTTCTCTTAAAAGAAAACCAAAACTAGCAAACACCATCAAAGTCAACAGATGATATTACTAGAAATAACAACAGATCTAAAACTAGCACATAATGAAATCTGAAAGACTTGAAAGGACTTATGTCTCCTCCAGTTTTGTTTTTCAGAACTGTGTTGTACAAAATAAGCCAGTGTAAGAGATTAGGGGGAGGGGAAGACTCAGAGACTCTTTGGCTGACTGGATGCGTTACATTAATTTCTTAATATGTGAAGGAGTGGATTACCCCTCTAACAGCAATGGGAAATTAGTTTCTTTATTTCTTCATTAAGATTGTGGGAGGGAAATTAATTTTCTACTCTGGTTTTCAAAATTAATTGAATATATCTTTATTAAAGTGATAAATATATACACCTACTTTTTGGTTGAAAGGATTCTCTAAATTAATCCTAAACAGACATTTTCGTGGCAGTTTGGTAGCACATGGTCATTTTTTGTTTCACAAAAAACCTTGAAAAAACAGATCAACCAATGTAATAAAGATACTGATAGAAAATAATCATCAAAGTAGTTTTTAGAGAGGAATTTTAGTTGCATTAAATAGCATATTGTTTAATTTTCCTTGCTTCCTACTCTGTATTATTTTTTTTCCTATGTTCTTGCAGGTTTTGTTGTGCACTTCAATATCAATGCTTTCCAACATATAGATACATGCATTAAAAAATTGTTTTGATTGCTTTTACAAGAAACCAGTTTTTAAAAGCATCACCCACCTAGCTTGAAGTTGAGGCAAAGTGTCTTGAGGTGCTTTCTTCTGTGTATTGGTTCTTGGAGGAATTTACAGAGCATCCAAAAGTTGCTCACTTTACTTCCTACACCTGCAGTTTTTATACCTGTTTGGATTGTCAATGTATTTCCTATGGTGTACTTACATCATGCCATCATGATTTTCTTTTATTTAAATGCTTTTATTTACTATTTTTTACTTTTATTTACTATTTAGATTAGCACTCTTCTGTGCAAAATCAACCACCTCAAAGTGACCTTATGCCAGCAGTATTTTTATTCAGCCTTCCCTTGCATAATTGGTATAATCATTTTTGTAATATCGTTCTTATATAAAAAAGTAAATTAAAAGTATTTTTCTAGAGAACTCAGACAGTTCAGCATTGGGGAAAAAAACCAAAATCTACTCTTGGCAATGGTGATTCCACCCCAGCAGAATCTAAGAGCTTATCAAGGAAAATCAAATTTGCCAGGCCTTTAAAACCATCACATCCTTCATGTACTTATAGCCCAGAGGTTCAAAAGAGTAAGAAAATTCATAGCAGAATCCTAAAATTTAATTTTTCTTGTGTACCTTAATGCATTTAAAAAGAACAGAATTTCTCATCTCTTGTTGAATGACAATTAAAAGTCCATCTTATTCCATGGGATATCTATCAACTCTATCAACACAGAGTTTATTTAAATTTCATTTTTTTGTTGTTTTTAAACTCAAATGGTCAACTTTTCAACTTCTACCACCTTTCACATGATTTACTGTATTATTCTTTTCTTAGAGAAAAATCTAAGAAATAAATCAGAAGACCATAATTTCTGAAATTGAACTGCAGTTACTATAAACGCAAACTTGTGGTAGGAAAAGAAAAGTAAGATACAGTAAATAATTAAACAATGGGGAGAAATTCAGGTGATATCCTTACTAGAAGTTAATAGTAGTTAGTTACTTCTTGTTAATTAGAAAAACAAACAATCTTAATTACGGGCACAAAGGGTATAGGGATTAAATACGCAAGATTTATGTTGAACAAAAGCAAGACTGTCTCAAAAACATTCACACACCATGATTCAAGCCACTTGTTTAATCCATTCCAGTAGAATAGCTCTTCTCTTTCAAAACTGCCAAACAAAAACTTGCAAAATGCACCTGGGAAAAAGAGGCAGAACAAGTTATTCACTTGATTATATAATTTACTGCTTGATCACTAGCTTATTAAGAAAAAATTTGAGTGAGTCCACAGAGCATCTTCATGAATATGTTAATCATAATTTACAAAGACAAAATAAAATGCATCTTTGTCCAGAGAAACAATTTAATATTAATGTGTAGTGACAAAAAAAGTTTCAACTCGAGCTTCTCTTTAGGGAAGCATGAAGAAGCAGAACAAAAGGAAGTCTGGATGAAAATGAAGTAGCAGACAAGATCTCAAGTACTTGAGGAAATGAGTCAATGGTGAAATAATCAAAGAAAGAACCACCAAAACCCCTGTTCATTAGAGAAGAAAACATATGAACCACACCACGATTAACATGGCCCCTTCTGTTGTGGAAACCCCTTCCAATGTGAAAGATTGAAGGCTCTTCCAATTGTTTATTGCTGTTTGAATTGCCTCATGCATTTATGGAGGAGGCTGTTGAAGGCCCAGCTATCCTCCACATCACACAGCAAAACCACATTAAGTCCCTTCTTCCGAGACATCTTTTTAAATCTAAAAAAAAAAAAAAAATTGATCCCCAAGGTCCAGAAGCAAGGGAACTCCAGAAGATTTTTCATATTCAACTCTGCAATCTTCAGACAAAAAATAAAAAAAGGAAATAAAGACTTTTATAGAAAGCATCCTCAAAGCATCCTGAGCCAGGGCTCAGTAACCTTCTTCAATACACACCAATAGCTTTGTATGAATGGGACAACATGAGGTTCTCCTAAAGAACAGGTCAATTAATTGCTTGTTCACCTGCCCAGAGTAATACTGATTATATTCCCAAGAAGGGACTCTCACTAAGCATTAGAGTTTGGCATCCACTGTGAAATATTTTGCCTTTGATAGAAATGTCAAGAATTATATAAACACCTGAGATGTGGTGACTAAAACTATTCTGCTGCAAACAAGGAGGGATTCATAAAGCAACAAGGGACAGAATTTGTATCACTACTCTTTGCTGGAACACTCTCCGTAGGGAGACTGCTGAACTAAATTTTCTGCATATTTTCTTAGGCAGAGACACTATTTAGGCAGCTTGTCATCACTGATCTTAATAACATTTTTCAGAAAAACTTCTGTCTAGTCTACAAGTGTTTTTAGAACCAGATTTTACAACACAGTAAAAAATGACTGCATCCTCAACAGAGCAGTGTTGGCTTTTCCTCACATGTGTGGAATTCTCTCATTTGGACTAAAACCCCCACAATGTTCATTCGATTACTTCTTCAAAATCAGTAATATTCACTTTACTCTATATATGGGTGTGATGTTCTTGGTCATTTTCCAGAAACTGTAATCAATATAAAAAGAACAGCACAATATGCAGGGAAAAGAAATATACTTGGAAAACAGTAAAAACATGATCGATTATCAACTCTAATAACCATTTCATCTGCTTAGATAAAAGCACCTCTCTCAGTTAAAGTTGTCTTCTACTCACCACTGCAAATAAGATGAATTTTTAAGATTACATATCTAATGAAAACTTTAAAATCCCTTTCTCACACTAAGTCTTCAAGCAACTCTCCCACAATCACAAACAAGTTCCTCGTGGATCAGCTAAACCCATACCAAATAGAAACTGCCTGTATCACAGCAACAAACACAAAGTTTACAAATATATCTCCACAGCTACCACTGTAAGTGCCAAGCATAATAGAAACATCAATATCTTTTGCATTAGTGCACGTCAGGAGCTGCATCGCTGCTGCAGCTGAGCAGGATTAAAACACAGCCAAAGCTGCTGCTACATCACTTCACCTACAAATAACTCACAAACTCGATTTGGTTAGAAGATAAAACCTTTCCAGGACATAGTTTTGTCTTCTCTGCTTTGGTAACAGATCCTCAGTCAGAATGTTCCAAATTTTAAATGAAAATGTTGCAGGAGAAAGCTGAGAGGCCACCACACAGCTCCCTCTACTGTGAGCCAGGAGAGGAAATTGGTTAAATCCAAGATCTCAACTCCACAGAGAAATGGGTTACTGGGGCAAACAAGGGAATGCAACATAAGTAGCAAAGGAGCTAAATAGAAACCCCAGACCTCAGAAAATTGAGATAAAGTAGAAACATCAGAGCTTGGGCTCTGCTAGAAGACAGTATCACAGAATGAGAGGATGGCTGAGGCTGGGAGGAGGTCACTCATTGAGTCCATCCCACCCCCAAATGGGGACACTTCTGTCAGCTTTGTGTGTTTCCAGCAACAGAGACTCCACAACCTCTCTGGGCAGCCTGTGCCACCACCCAGTCACCTCCTCAGCAGAAGAAAAGAGTTTCCTTACACTCAGAAGGCACCTCCTGTGTTTCAGTTTGTAGCAGCTGCCTCTGGTCCTGGCACTGGGCAGGGAGCTCCTCCACATCCTCCCCTCAACCATGAGGCTGTTCCACCCCTGAAGCCCTTAAATACCAAACCCAAACAGGTTCCTTTCACTAATCAAAAAGTACCTCACCGAAACACAACAAAGAAGTATCAAGAAAAGCCAGAAGCAGATTTTCATCACGCTGCTAGAAAGTTTTGACAATTTTTTTTTTAACCCTGCGTGTGTCTGGGAGCAGAGTTTCAAATGAACCAACTTATGGTCACCAGAAACCATTTTGTGGAATGCTCACATGTAGAAGTCTCACATGTAGAAGTCTCACATGTAGAAGTCTCACATGTAGAAGTCTCACATGTAGAAGTCTCACATGTAGAAGTCTCACATGTAGAAGTCTCACATGTAGAAGTCTCACATGTAGAAGTCTCACATGTAGAAGTCTCACATGTAGAAGTCTCACATGTAGAAGTCTCACATGTAGAAGTCTCACATGTAGAAGTCTCACATGTAGAAGTCTCACATGTAGAAGTCTCACATGTAGAAGTCTCACATGTAGAAGTCTCACATGTAGAAGTCTCACAACCTAATAGTCTTTTTCATGGCAAAAAAAAAAAAAAGTTTGGTCTTCTTAAACTTGCTACATCTAAAACAAATTTGAGCAAGTGACAATGCAGAATTTTAATCCTGTTAGATGAGCAGAATTCTCAGTGCCTGCACAGGGAGCTGACAGCACTGGGCCCATCACTGAAATCAGAGTGGTGACATTTCTGTTCCCTTCCAAATAAATACAAAGGTAATTGTGTGTGAAGCTAAGCCCTGCAATGGTTTTACCGACCCTCTGTAAGCATTTTTAGTTTAATAACTTTCCCATAAAGGTTCAAATATAATGACACTAGCCAACATTATTAATTGCATGTATAATTACTTTTGCTATTTATGTGTTACTACAAGTGTCTGTGGTTTTCTGACCAATACAAATGATCTCACAGCCTAATGGTTAATAACCAAATATTTAAATTATGTGTAGGCTTTCTTAAAATATTTTTGAAAAATTGTGCCTGAAACTTAAATTTCATTCTGAAATTTAACAACTGACATTAATCTATCAACCTGTCCCTAAAATCCTAGTTATTTTGCTACTAAATCACTCTTTTTTTCATGTTTCTTGCTTTTCCCCCTACACTGCCATAGGTTATTTGTGCCAGATTTTTTTTTTTTTTTCAGTTGGAAAAATCGCTAGCAGTCTTCTGAAGGAGAAAGCAACAACTTCAGCAGAAGTTAATCAGCTAAATTCAACTTTTTAATTGTAAAGAATCTCATGATGAACACTTAAAAGATTTCATCATGTCTTGTTGGGATGAAACAATAGCCTTAGCTAAAAATTAAGTGATTTGTGTATCTGAATTCAAGGCACATTTAAAATACTACTATAACATCATTAAAATAGTGGTGATTCCAAGTAAAGATTTACTTGATTATAGATTTGTCAAACAATATAATTTCTGATATCTTTTATCAGACCAACCAATTTAACTGAAAAACCAGGCATTTTTACAGGAAGATGAAAAGGACACCAGGGAGTACACAAAAAACAAGATGTCTTTTTCAAATCTGGCCTGGTCTAGAAAAACCCTTCCCTTCTGCATGTAGTGTGTGGAATGGAACACAGATTTCTTCAAGATACTGATATGGTTCACTTGCTTGTTGACATTTTATTGCTGAATATGACAGTCAAAGCCCTTTGATATTAATTGTAGAAAACAAATAATTAAAATCTGTTACATTCAATTACCTCTAGCAAAAATCATTATTCTTAAATCAAGCTACCTGGACAGAAATTTAGTTAACAAACATAAGGATTTCAAGTAGTTTTGTATAAAGGACAAATCTATGCCATATGATTCAGGATATCAAAAAAAACATTGCAGAGAAGATACACACAGCTCCACATGTCCTTGATGAGAGGATTTGTAATTCTCAATTACATATTTATGTCATTTCATTATCAGATCAACTGATAAATACTGCATGAGAAACTGAATAGTAAGGAATCTATTACTTGAATTATAATAGAACATATTTACATCCAAAGTCCTCCTAATCAAAAATCAGTTAAGTCTATTATTCTTTACTATACTGAAGTGAATACCTGAAGACTAAAAATGAATACACCACTATTTATTTGCTGCAAAATAATCATTATATTCAAAATCAAATGATCAGTGCATGAACATCTTAGATTGGTATCATCTTCCTTTTGTGAGGAATCCACAGTCCCAGTTCAATTCAACAGTGCCACATTTAATATCTCCAACAATATTTTACCAAACATCATGGCAACAAGTGAAGTTCTAAAATACAGGTAAATAAGTGTAGTAGCTAGTATGGCAAAAAAAACAGAGATATTTTTAGAAATATGAATTATATATTCACCCAATGTTAAAAGCAAGTGATATAAATTAATTTCCTATTTTCCACCTCTCAGAATATTTTTAATTATATATCTACTATACTGCATACTGGCATTTAAGGTTGATGAAATAATACCTTATTTGATGGTTCCATCCTTCTGAGCATCTTCATCACACAGCTTGCTAAATCAAAGCTATTTTACCTGAAAAAATACTTCACAAGTAGGAAAGTTACATGCAAAAGGCACTTATTGCTCTGCCATGCTAAAAACTGCATATTCACGGGAAATATTCTATTTATCTCAAACATTTGCTGCACCCTTTTTCACTTATCTTTATGTTTTCTATGATCTGCATAGCACACTTCTAGTCATTATCTATAGCAGAAGCTTTCACACATCTATTTACCTGTGGAGCCACCCCAAGTGGGGATTTCACTGCCAGTCCTCAAAATAAGAGTTGGAAACCCAGGCTGAGCTCAGAGGGACACACAGGACAAAGTCACAGTCTTCTCTAAAGCTGGACTGTGCTGTTCTGTTTTCCCAATGCATAACAACTTTATTTTTTTTTGTTACATCTCAATAATAAATCTGCTATAGTGGTTTTGTGTCACCTGGTTTTGAAAAACCTCCACCACACCTGCACACACACAGACAGAAGACCCTTACAAATATTTTGCTAAAAGCTGCACTGTCAGAAACATTTGGATAACCATAGGTGAGTGTTAAAGCTCTGAGGGCTTCTCCCAGCAGAGTTCTGCATTGCTCCTCCATCTTCAGAGCAGGGGTGAGTTCCAGCAGAGTTTGGATGGGGCTGATCCATCACTCCCAGTCCACACCTGGAGCCTTCTCCTCGGATATGGGCAGGGCCAGGGGATGGAGTCACATCCACACCCCAGGAGGCATACATGAACAATTCCAAAAATCTTTTTCCCCTTCTATTAACAGTGATAAACAATCCTGGCATAACACAATGGAGATTACCTGCTACTTGTACAGCAGAGTTTCCTCACACAAAGCTCTTGTTATGACACAAAAGAAGTTCCCACACCGGCATGCAGGTATTTTACTCACACTTAAATGCACCACAGAGTCCTTGTACATTCATGCCCTTGCACTGGAGCTGTCAGCAGCTATTTCACATCTGGCACCACCCTCTGAGACACTCAGCTTGGAACTCAGGTGAGGGTTGAGTAGACAGGAGTGACACAAAGCTGGAAGGTCCTTTACGAAGTAATAGTAGTTTCTCCTGCCTTCCAACAAGAAGCAGCTAAGTATTCTTGTCACCTTTGTATTATCTAGATAATAAACAATCTATACTGTTTTCTTCTAAAATATTCTTATCTTAGTTCTTCACTGTGTTTATGCACATACACAATCAGAATGCAGAATTTTCTGTTGAGATCTCCAGCAAGGTGGAAAGCATTAGAGTCATCCCAGCTTGTAAGTTATATTCATCAAGTACCTCTTAACTGCAGCATGTTGATGTCATAAAGTAAATATTTAACTGCAGACATCATTCCTCCAAACAGTTCTCCTTATTTCACACATCAGAAGTTTCTGTTTTTCTCCAGGGAGTTTCTGATCACTTCCACTGGTGTTATCCAATACCCCCTCATTCTGCGCTTTCCTGCTTCTGTATATACAAGTCACTCCAGCACTTAAATAAAGAATACAATCCAAAATCACTACTGGAGACACACAAGCACAAATCATTGTCAGTCCCTGGATTTCCTAGTAGCAAAAACATTCCGCTCATGTATCCCGACAGTTTCTTTGGTGTGCAGCTTTTAACCCAGCCCAGCCTATCCCAAAATTTTTCACATAGTTAAGGTTCCCAGCACGCAGTATTAAACAAATCCTTACAGCAAATGTGAAGCACTTAATTGTTGGAGAAGGCAAAAGAGGCACAGATCCATGTGCTCAGCCTGGCCTCTGCTCTGGGAAGGAGAGTGATGGGAGTTTCTGAATGGGTGTGTGCTGGTACAAACCAGCCTCATGCATTTCAGGAAACCACTTCTGCCCCCTTCTAGCCTGTAAGGTTAAGGTTTACCATCGCTGACCAAAAACAAACAAACAAACCCAAAGAGTAAAACGCACAAACAAATCAAAAATCCAAACAAAACAAAAATAAACCAACAAAACTATTGTTTTCACACGTGTAAAACTACTGCTGGTCCTTTCAGCTGCCTGGCTGGGAAAGCTTGGTGGAGATAAGGCTCTGATAGCTGGGTAAATGCTTACTTAATCGTGGAGCAGCAGCTGGGGAGGCACACCCTGCCCTGCTCAGCAGGCAGCCTGCCATCAGCACACCGTGCGCTTTCCTCCAGGGGAGCAAAACCCCAACCAGCCTCTCAGCACCGCGATTAACCCGGGCCACGAAAAGTCAGCCTCAACAGGAGGGATTTACAGGAGCAGGAAGGACCGGCTGCCTACGCACCGGGGTCCGGGCGGGGGCTGAGAGCTCAGGCAGGTATCTGGAAACAAAGTGCAGAGCAGTGTCCGATGAGCAGTGTCCGATGAGCAGTGCCCGAGGGACAGCCCGAGCAGCGCCGCTCCCCTGACCCCGCTTGGCCCAGGCTCCAGGGGCGTTTCTGCCCCCGCCCCAGGGCGGCCCCAGCCGGGGCTCGGGAGCAGCCCCGTGACTGCACCGCGCCCTTCCAGGAAGGAAGCGCCTGGGAGAGGCTGTCCCAGCACCTGATCCACCGGGAGAGACCGTCCCAGCACCTGATCCACGGGGAGAGACCGTCCCGGCACCCGATCCACCGGGAGAGACCGTCCCGGCACCCGATCCACCGGGAGAGACCGTCCCGGCACCCGATCCACCGGGAGAGACCGTCCCGGCACCCGATCCACCGGGAGAGACCGTCCCGGCACCCGATCCACCGGGATCCCGCTGCTCACCCCGGGACAGGCCGTCCCGGCCCCTGATCCATCGAGATCCCGTCTCTCAGCTCGGGAGGGGCTGTCCCAGTACCTGATCCACTCACTGGATCCCGCCGCACAGCCCGAGAGAGGCTGTCCCAGCACCCGATCCACCGGGAGAGGCTGTCCCAGCACCCGATCCACCGGGAGAGGCTGTCCCAGCACCTGATCCACCGGGAGAGGCCGTCCCGGCCCCCGATCCACCGGGAGAGGCTGTCCCAGCACCCGATACACCGGGAAAGGCTGTCCCAGCACCCAATCCATCGAGATCCCGTCGCTCAGCCCGGGAGGGGCAGCCTGCCCCGTGAGCCGCTCCGCCCGGCTCGCAGCGGGACAGGTAGGGCAGCGCTGGGGAGCGGGATGAGCTGCTCCTCCTTCACAGCTCCGTCCTGCTGGCCCGGAGCTGCCCGGGCCGGGGGAGGCCGAGAGCTGTGCCCTGGGCACGGTGGCACAGCCCAGCCCCGAGTGGCTGTCGCACGTCCCCGCCTCGGGCAGCGATCGTGTTTGGACCTGTGTCGGGTGACACCGTGCCGAGTTACGGGTTTACTCCGTGCCTCTGACAGAACGGGCTTTTTAGCTCTTCCCGTCGGGGAGATTTTATTACCTCCTCCGGCAGCAAAGGCGTAGCTCTGCAGTTTCAGAGCCGACCTGGGGCACCCTGCGGGGGCTCTTTCCCCGTCCATTCGCTCTGTTTGGCCGGGAGAGGAGAGCAGGAGGCGGCGAGAGCGGCCCCGGTGACTTTGTGTGGATGTTACACAACGAGAGCTCCGCAAGAGACAGGCAGGACCAGTTCGGCTCGGTGTCTCAAGGGACCCATTAGCCTGGAGTGCGTGTAGGAGCTTGCGCTGGATGACTTCACTGACAGGATTCACTCAGGGTTCATCGCTGCCACTTGAGAGGATTGCGCTGTCATTCTTTGTTAACTCACCTCGATTTCTGTCTCACAGATCCCGGCCATGTTCGCGGTTTTGGTGGTGCTGTGTCAACTCCACGTGATGATGTTGGCGTTTCCTCACTGCCCTGGGAGATTAAGTAACGTGAAGCAACCTGAATGGAAAGATGGTAACTTACTTTTAACTTGTGCTTTCCAAAATTGCTTCTAACTTTGGTCTGCTTGCTTCTTCAATTGTTGTTTTGGGTTTGTTTTTTTTTTTTTGGTGGTTTTGTTTGTTTGTTTTTTACTTTATGTAAAAAATTAAGCCCTTTTATGCTTAATTTCAGATTATTTTAATATCTTTTGCTGAAATTATTGATAATTGACTTTGGTGTTAATATCAAGTTAATACCAGATCTAGTGGCAAGTGCAGATTGGAAAAACTGAACTTTTTCCAGGCCTCTGGGATTATTGTGGTTGATAAAACCAGAATCCTTTAAGTAACATTAAAACTCAAGAAGTACAAAACTTCTGTTAAGACAGTATTGTTTTGGTACTATTTGAGCTCATCACAGTTGTGTTTGTATATCTGAAATTGCTTTGTATTTGAAAGGGTTTATTTGGTTGTTTTTTGAAATTCATATTTTCTCTCAATTCCTGGAAATTTTCTTACAACACCTGGAAAGATAAACATAGTGCTGCTTTTGCAGTTCTTCCCTGTGGAGGGAGAGAAGTAGTGAGGAACTCATATAAAAACAAATATGTTCCCCAGAGGAACTCAAGCACTTCGAAGCAAAACCATATGATGCTTAACATTTTAAAATTCCTTCAAAAAGGAATTTCTAACTTAGCTGTGTGATGCTCTCAGTGGCCAAGGAGTGCTGAAACCTTAAGAAAGACTTGAAAAAGTCATCACATCGAGCAGGAGGCTCCTTCAGGGCGGTGTGGAGCACAAACCATGGCTAGCAGAAAAATGCTTGCCGTGATGATTTGTTAAAATCCATATTGCTCTGGGCAGAAAATGTCAGGCTGCCTCTTTCCTGTGAGAATTCTCTCCTCACAATAGGCCCAAACCACTCCTCCTTTAAGGACAGAGTTGGAAAGAAAGGACCAAACCCTTCATCCAATAATTTAGCAAGCAGAACAGTTGCCAAAGGTTGGAGTACCTGCATTGAGAGGTCACCCTTCAGCATTTTCTGGACATCCTTTACCAGCAGAGCTGCTTTACTGGGCATATTGCATGGTTGCATTTTTAATTAAATGCTGGGCATCCTAAAACTGCATGGATCATTTTATAAAACCAAGGACTGCAGAATTGCATCCAGGTCCCTCACATTTAGGATACAATTCAAATCCATCTGTTTCATTCTTCAAATCATGAAGCTTCAAAAATACCTGTGTGAATCAGCAGGTAGCAAGTAATTTGGAGATGGAGATACAGAGATATTTGACAAATTGAAAAAAGTGCAGATAAATGGATAAAAATTCTTGATAAGAAAAATATGATCCAAGTATCCCTGGAAATTGAGGGTTCTAGGCTCCAGGCAGCTTACTTATGCATTACATTTTTTTAAAAAAATGCATGAGTTCTCTTAAGTTAATTCAAAGGACAACTAATACTACTTTCATGGTAAAGAGTGAAACACTACTGGGCAAAACTGAAGATCTCTGCTTCAGAAGACTGAAGTTATTTTTGTAATTTGAACTGAGCCAAGAATATTGATAATATTTTTTTTTCCATGTAATCTTTTCCCCTTTCCACTTGTGGATTTGATGGAATTTTGATCTGGTTTTGGCTTCTGGTTTTTGGGTTTTTTTGTTGCTGTTGTTAAGTCCTTTTCTCTGGTTAGTCTTTAGGTATATATAAATATTTTAAACTTAGATTTTCTTGCAATTGCTTTAGAATAACAAAAACAAATGCATGTGCACATGTGTAGCTACTTCAGTATGCAGTGTAGCAGTATGCAAATTATATAAATATATGCTGTCATATTCCTTAAATATACTATAAAACTAAAGACATAATCAATATGTAAGTTATGCTGCAGTTTTCTCAGTTTTCAGGGAGCAAAGTGTTATGAGGTACCACTGCAAGATCTAACAATAACTATTAGGGTGAAAATTCCAGAGCAATGTGATAATCTTGCCAAACAGGCTAACAAGAACACAAAGCTAATTTGTAGCTGAATAACTTTATCCTGAATCTCATCTCCTTTTTTAGCCATCTGGCTTGGTATGTAACAATGCTGTTTCAGCAGTACACTTGCAGAAATAATCCTCTAGTCATTTTGTTTAAGCAAATAGCCTGAATTTTGTGGACATAGATTAGGCTTTTACTAGAAACCTAGGTTTGCCCTATAACTTTTTTTTTTTTTTTCTTTTAATAAGAAACTGTAGCAAAAGCAGGCTAAAACTTGACTATGGAAAATGCCTAGTGAGGAAATACATTCCTGTATTCCAAAGCTTTTATAATTTCACTCACTGTTCTGGAATTTCACCTCACAACTCGCTCCATGAGGCCTCATGGAACATAAACAAGAGAATAAGTAAATGTCTTCAAAAATTAATGTTGTCAGTAAAATTCATATAATGGACAAATTTACAACAAATCAACTTGGCAATATGGCACCTTTACCTAAAGCTGGTGCCACAGCTGTGAAAAGAGAACAATTGTAGAATGAATAGGAATCTGGTGATGAGATTTAAAAACTAAATTCTCTAAATAAAATTTGGTGCTCACAGATACCAGAATACTGATAAATGTATATTTCGGTTTTACCTTCCCTCATCCTTGCCTCCTTCCCCCACTAGGTCAGGGTGTTTCTTACTTTAGATCTGACTGAATTCTGCTTTATGTGACAATTACTTTGTTGTTAAAAGCTCCAGTAAAAACTGATGCTCACATCCCAGAAGAGCTCACACCAAAATTTGACCAACAGTTCTCATCTCAAATTCTCTTGGCCAGGATAAGGAATAGCTGAGATGGCTTATGAGAAAGGCAAATAAGTTTATATTTGTTACATAGTTAAAAAAGATAGTAGTGAAGAAGACATTTTATGAGTTGACTTTGATATTTCTGTCCCTTGCAGGTAGCTGAGAGATGCTAGGGAAAGAAATTATCCCAATGTGCTCCTTTAAGATCTTTACCATTCTTTAAAAATACCAAATTTAGCCTTCCTAACTTGTTCTAAATCAACTTGATTTTTTTTTATTAGTGTTCACATCTGCAAGGGAGGCCAATTTATTCATTGGACGACATCTTCTGAACAACAGATTTGATTTTGAAGCATTCACAGCTGATAATCTGGAAAGGGAATGCTATGAAGAACTGTGCAATTTTGAAGAAGCAAGAGAAATTTTTGAAGACCCAGATAAAACGGTAGCAGTTCAAATTTAATTTAATATAGTGAGGGAGGTTATTGGCTCTAAAACCTTATTTTTGTACACAAATTATTCTAACACAAATTTTTGTACACAAATAATGTAACTCCTCTAACAGAGCACTAAGAGATGACTACTTAATTTGTTCTAAAAGTAGATATCCCAATTACATGGGATTCTTGCTTTAGATGCATGCACTTGAGTATGTATTATTGTCTTAAAGACTTTAGATGTGGACTTTAATTCTGCAAACAAATAGAAATTAAGCTTCAGAAGTCCTGCTTGTGGATATTCCTATATTTTCAGACTTCTGGATTTTATAGTAACTTCTCAGCATCCAATTTAAATGTTTCACATGTTTTCTGTATTAACTGTAATATGTAACTAATATTACATCCTTGTGTCATGGCAAAGAAGTGTTTTGTAAGAGGCCAGTATGGACATAGCTGAGAAGAAAGCCTGATATAGATATATATATATATAGATATATATATATAAAGAAACAATAAGAAACCTTTCAGCTCAATAAAGGAATGTGAGGATTGTCTGGATACTCATTCTTGCACATATAGCAGGACTTTCTTTGTGATTCTAGGTAGGAAGAGCAAGGAATAACACCCCTGTTCTAAGGGTGGAAGTGTTAGCTGGCTGTTGCTAACACTCTCCTAAGAAAAAGGTCAAATTGCTAAATTGAAATCTTGCTGGAGTCTTTTGCTAGGTTGTAAAAGTGAAAATTATAACTCAACAATAACTCATTTCAGGCATACAACATAAAAGTTTTTCTCTTAAATGAATCCCAGCTATTTTTCCTAGCTGATATGAATTCAAATGCTGTTCAGGCAAATGTCAGAATCTTAAGAACTTAACTTTGCCTCAAATACTGTTTTGTAGGGATTTGCAAAAAAATAATTATAAGCATTTGTTTGGTGTCAGAACATACCCTAACTTCTACTGTAATCAGTCAGAAATATGAGGTAACACTGGATGGTTAAATACACTTTTTTCTTTTAATTTAATTTTTTTAAATTTTAATGCAAAGTTGTAGAAGAAAAAATCATAGGATGAGCAAATACAAATCCCTCAGCAGGAGTTATTTCTGTTTATGCCATTGTTAAATTCTGCCCAAGGTACCATATTAAATAAGTCAATAGGCCTGTCACTTATGTATCTTATATAAATCTGATTCTTTTTGGGTTTTATAGATGGATTTTTGGAAAGACTATTCAACTAAAGGCACTAAAATAAAAATAGGTAGGTCATCTTTTTACTTTTTTTATTATATTGGAATATCTTCTGGTTGTTATAATTCTTAATAGATCATGCATCCAGTTAAGGAAATCAGAAATTACCTTTTACTGAAAATCACTGCAAACCATAAAAATATGTTTAATTATCTGATACTATAAAACTGTAGCATCTTAAAGTGGGATCCATTATAGGTTTGCAGGTGAAAACTATCATTTCCTTGACCATTCCTGTATCACACAATTGGTAAACTCTGCAGTAATTCTGTGGCTGCTGTCTGTGGTTTGGTTTTGTTTTTTCTCACCTTCATTTCTTTAATAGTAATATATAATAGCCTGATTTAGGCTCAGAGTAGTCTGATGCCAGATGTTTAATAAAAAATGGTCAGTTAGACTCAAGGAAAGAACTACAGCCTGATCAAGGTCACAAATACATGAAGGAATATTTGGAAGGCATTAGAAGATGGGAATCTCAACAGTTTCATGTAGAGAAAAGGAGACATTGACTCCCTTTTGCTTTAAGCTGCCTGTGAATGATACTTTTGGGTTGTGTTGCACAGATTTACAGCAAGTTAGAGATTTGTGGAAGAAACAGCTTTATAGCAGTGCAAAAGTAGTATTTTACAGTATTTACAATATTTGACTGCAGGCTGGATGGAAAGAACACATAATGAAAATCACCAATGTTTCCTCTCCAGGTGATGAGGCACTACAGAAGATTAACGTCACAGGACTGCTCATCAGCCTGGTTGCTGCTGGAGTGCTGCTGGTTACAATTACACTGATTATCTTCTACTGCTGCAAGAGCAGATGCAAATCAAGGCAACCACCAGGGTAAGGAATTTCACTGCTTAAAAAATCCAAACACACACCAAAACTAACTCTTGCTTAAGAGTGGCATGTAAAAATCACTGTGGGGTTGGTTTAACTCGGAAAATCCAGTGAAAGTTCTAGTTTTTACTTGCCCAGAAGCAAAGTTAAGTGAGCACCAACAGTAGTTTTGCTGCAGTTAATAACACAAAAACATAAAACAATATTGCACACCCAAACCTTTGGGTTTGCTTTTATTTTATTGCATGCATGTGTGTTTTTGGTTTCAAAATAGTCTTACTAAGATGATGGAATAATTTTAGTAGGTGGGGGCCTGCAGTGGGAAGCCTAATGTGTTCTGTTGGCACTTTCAAATAAGCTTTGTGCCCTTCCTGGCATGTGCTCTACCTCAGATCTGAAGCAGTTGTAGTAGTAGATGGTGAAGCAGTTTGGAGAAAATGCTTTTTTACCAAGTCTCTAATCCTGAGTACCTCTTTGTCCCAAACCTGAAAGAAATATAAGAGGATTCTGTGCTTTCTCTTCACTATTAATTTCACATCACTGAGCTATTCTTACCCTGTGGTTTGAAGAGAGTATTTGGCTTCTGGTCTTTGTGATCATTGAAGGCATGTTTTTTTCTCTTGTGGGTGTTTTTGGGTTGTTTGGGGTTTTGGTTTTTTTTATGATTAAGGCTTTATCTTCTTGCTTCCCTTTAAAGCAGAAGTTTCCACTTACCTGCTGTTACCTTTGTTTAGGTACTTGGATTATGTGAGAAGCAGAAGACGTAATTCAGCCAACATCTTCAGGAGGCACGAAGAGTTTTCCTTAAACCCCCTTCCTCTCCGAGCTGACGATTCAGGACTACCCACTTATGAGCAAGCAGTTAATTCAGATGGACTACACCACGTGCCCCCACCCCCTTACCCAGGGCCCCCCAGAAATGCACGAGTCTTTCAAAAGTCCATGTCTCTTCCTGGCCCCTAGGCACAAACCTCCTGCTGGGGTCAGGGAGGGGATCACTGGAACATATAACATGCTTTTGAAAAAGTGTGTGCTACCTTGCATATTGCAAGATGATTTATAAAAATGTGAAAGATCTTTTGGACAACTAGGAACAAGTGAAGTTCCCATTTGGGAAGAGAGGTCACCTGTTGGAAAGGCTGCAGGACTGTTCTTTGCACAAAGTCACTGTGCTAAGAGGAGAGAATGCATAAAAAACAACTTCTTGTACTGCTGCCCTCTTCCACATGAGCCATCCCATCAAACTATTGATGTTTTATTAATAATTTCATCTTATTTTTTCTTCAGAAAGAACAGTATTTTAATTGCTTATATTGACACTAAACATTTTTTGTGACTTTATACTTTAAATTACCATAAGAAGTCTTTGTTGTTTTGACATATTCATGTCTTTACTGGGTGATTTTTCTATTCATTCTTGTAATAGATTTGAGTGTGAAAATTATTCCATGACTTGACCTTCCAAAAATATATATATATATATATATATATATATAGTACTGCTATTGGATTACACTGGTTTGTTTTAGACATTGCTGATCACATGCCTTAATTTGTTGTATTTTTATGATCATAATTCTGCATCAAAAGAAGCGTTCATTACAAGGCACACTACCAGTTCAGACAAAGTATACTTGCATCAAATTGTCTTGATGTTCAACAGTAAATTCCAGATTAAGGAGTGTAAATAGAATACTGTGGGCTGGAGGATGTTGAGGAGAAAAATAGAGATTTGTCCCTTTTGAAAAGCTACCTATACAGCTAATGTTTCTTTCATAGTTTAAAATCTGAAATGTAGAGAGAGAGATTTAACTTTCAAACCAAAGCCAGAACTGCCCCCTAGAAGCACTTTAATAAGTGTGTTGGCACTACAGGGATGACAAAATGACCCCTGTAAATAGCATGAAACATCAGATCAAAAATCAGATGTCAAGAACTTTTGGGAGTTATTGGTTCACTGTGTCAAGACAGTTTCTGTATCTACAGCTGTAGCCACCATTAATTTTACATCTTATTAAAGTATCAAACCCCAGCATTATGCAGCCTATAGATCTTACTGAGCAAATTGCTGCTCACCACTGGTGTCCCTTGTCCTCCTCACCACAGGAAGCTGTAGCAGAGGGTGTCACAGGAAACATGTCAGGCTGTTTTCTTGTTTGACAGTGGCTGTATGGTTAAGGCACACACAATTAAGTTTTTTAAGAAGAAACAACCCCTCCATTTTTTCCCCCTCATTGAGTCAATGCTGACAACAGCAAATTATATTTCAATTTGGTGCCTACAATTCACTTTGTAATATAAGTTAAAGGATTAAGGGTTGAGATGAACATGTAGTATTTCACTGAATCTTACTGGTTTTAGCATACTAGAAGCTACGGTGTTGTTGACTGAGATGCAGAAAATTGGTCTGAGATTTTCAATCTGTAAATGTCTTTGTAATCATGAAAACACTGCAAAACTTGGAATCTGAAGAGGGTACACTGACAGTGCTACACAGTGAAGTCTTGCCCTTTGAAAAACACATGCAATGCAGTTGATAGCAGTGCCATTGGTGTTCCTGTTCACAAAACTTCACCATGGAATTTGGCTTTTGGCAAGTCACAAATCGCTCTCCAGCTTCTTTTTTAGTTGAGAGATGGGGGAATCCCCACGTTGGGATGTTTCCATTCACTTTTGCCCTACTTGTAAAAGCATTTTGAAGTTTTTGAAGTTCTGTAAGACTGAAATAAATGAACTGTGCGAGGTCACTGTTAACAATCAAAATACAAGGTTACGAGAAGCTATGCAATCATAAGCTTGCAAAAACATTCCCCCATATTTCCCTTTCATTCAGCTAACAGTTTTTAAATTTTTTAATGTGCTTTTCAAGCTCTAGAGCACACTTATACCTAGATTTTTCCTGGGATTCAAAAATTATTTACTAATGGAACTGACAGGAACACTTCCAAGGAAAGGGATTTCACAGGGCTTGTGAGCATTCAGAGATTCTTTAATGTTACTACAGACATCTGGCAAAACCACATTTTAAATACACTACAGAAATTGTACAGAATCCCATTCAATCACTGCAAATTTGCTTTTTCTACTATTCCTACAAATTATTTGCAATTGACTGCATGCAATACAAGCAAAAATCTCGTCCTTCATAATTAATCAAAAAAGAGATTAAGATTTAGAAGGCGTAACTGTTAAACATCAATGGTGTAGTGCTTAGGGTAGTAAAGTGTCCTTTCAGTAGAGTAAAACACTCAAATTTAATCAAGGAGTCTGCACCTTAGACTTTTAAGAAAAAGTGCAGGGACTGACATTCAAACACTGGTTGCACACAGCATGATCATTTGGAAGACACATCCTGCCTTTTACAAAGAAGGAGCAAAATTTAAAATTTAGTTGAATACAGTGTAAGCTTACCTCTCCTTGCAGAGGGAGAAAATTCCCTTGAATGGCAGTTTTTTGGGTCGAGTTTGTGGTCCTTCTTTCATCCACTGACTCCTGGCCCATTCTTACCTGGTATCTTGTCTCTTTTTAGAACTCATGATTCAACAGGGTTAAGAGAGGGAAAATGAACAAAAGACAGACTATGGGGAGTTATTAATTTACAAGTGTTGCCACACTTTGAAATTTTACATGCAGCTTCTTTTGAAAATGGAGTTGCTATTAGAATATATAAAGCAGCAAACAATTTGTACTTCAGAGGCTTTTACAAGGCCATGTGGTAGGACCAGGGGGAATGGCTTTAAACTGACACAGGCATGGGTTAGATTGGATATTGGGAAGAAATTCTTATTGTGAGGGTGTTGAGGCCCTGGCACAGTTGCCCAGAGAAGCTGTGGCTGCCCCATCTCTGGAAATGTTCCAGGCCAGGCTGGATGGGGCTCTGAGCAAGCTGGTCCTGTGGAAGGTGTCCCTGGCCATGGCAGGGTGTCTGGAACTGGATGGTCTTTAAGGTCCCTTCCAATCCAAAGCATTTTGTGCTTAAGTAGGAAGAGGAAAAAGATTTTTGAGAAGCAAAGCAGCAGCAAGTTAACTTGTATAGAGATGTACATTATCAGTGCTTTCATTTTGGTGTTTCTTTCCAAGACCTTTAGGAAAGACAGTGGATTCTATGTGATTTAAAGATCTATTAAGAGAGCTGAAAACAGAAATGTCTAAACAAAACACTGGTAAACACACACATTCTGTTTTAAACACTCTAAGTGCTGTTAGCCATTGCCTTGAACAATTTTCCAGATCAGCCTTTTCAGCATCACAGAAGATTACAACATAGAAGTTTTAATATAACAAGACAGTTTATTAATTAGGGCAAATAATAAGGGTCAGGAAAGTGATCTCTGGCTATGTCAGTTGCAAAATAAATCATTGAACCTGCTAACTGCTGCAATATGAAAGCCTGCTGTGTGATCCATCAATTATGTATTTATAGGTTGGGGGATTGTTGGGGTTTTTGTGAATTCATTAGAGCAGCAAAACCAAAATACCACATAGAAGTGCACTTCCTCACCACACTGATGAAAATGTGAGTTGTGAAGCATTTGATTCTGCTCCTGTCAAAATCTATGGCGAGGTTTTTATTCCCTTCAGCTGAACTGGGATTGGATCAAAAAATGAGATAACTGATCACTTCAGGTAATAAAAAGTATAATGCTCTGCCAAATTATTTACCACAATGCTGTTGCCAAACCCAGTTTAGACTATTCTATTGTTATAATGATGCCCACTTCTATTAATTAGAATGTTTCTGTCTGATCTGCCCTTAAAAGTTTTATTTGAAATACCTAGCAAAAATCCTTATCATTCCTGAGATTACCAGCTGTAAATAAGATTAATTTATTACCTGCATCTTATTAGCAACACTGCTTATAGCTTTAAATAAATCATCAAAATAATAAAAAAAAACAAGCCAAAATATAGCAACAAAACAAACTTTTCTATCCACAGTCCCTCCAGCCATCAAAAGTTTTACTGCTGCTATCCTCACTTGTTCCATGTGGTAGAGAAAAGGAAGGAAATTCCAGATTTAAAAGCCATTTTCAAACACTTCAAATATGGTCTTTCTATACTGTAAATATGTTTCAATTAATTCCTATCACTGCAAATTTATCACTATCGTTTCCAGAATCAAGAACTTGCATGTATTTTCCTCCCAAGAATCTTAAGCAGAGCTTCTCAAATAACCTGCCCTTTATTTAGTAATTTTTGACTACTTCCAGTCATTTCTGAACTGTATAAAAAATTACTTAAGCTTATCAACATATTTCCTTCTACTCATCTGTGAGAATATTTTGAATGCACTTGTCACTGGCTATATTTAATTCTAACTTTGATGTTAAATGCTGTGATATTTTTGGGTGATGGGTAGCAATATTTAAAGCTCTGCTAGTCTCTACATTATTTTGTAAAACTATTTCCAAATAAACATTTATATAAATTAATAACAGCAAAAGAGAAAATGCTAATTTAGCCTATAATTAAAAAATGAAAAAACCTCTGACCACCCTTTTGATTTCTTTTAAATGAAGTTGGTAACAACATGCCCTCTTCTGAAAGCATTTAAAAGGAGTTTACAAGAAAATGGAGACAAACTTATTAGCAGGGCCTGTTGTGACAGGACAAGTGGTAATGGTTTTAAACTAAAAGAGGGCAGATTTAGATTAGATACAAGGAAGATGATTTTTTTTTTACCATAAGGGTGATGAAACAATGGCACAGGTTGCCCAAAGAACTTTAGGATCCATCCCTGGAAACATTCAAGGCCACGTTGGATGGGGCTCCATCCATGAAGGTAATCCTTGGAATTAGATGACCTTTAAAACTCCCTTTCAACCCAAACCATTTTACTTTTATATGATTCTTCATGGCATATAGGCACTTATTGGTAGAGAAAAAGGCCCATGGTCTGTTTTCTTTAACATTGACAATTTCTACTCTGGACAAAATCTTCCTGCTCCACTTCAGTGGAGCCTCCAAGAACTCACACTTTAAAGGGAGCAGACAGATTTCAAAGCATCTGGAAAAATATTTCAGTCTAGAAACTGGTGGAGTTATACATAAGTTTTGAAATGGGCTCGTTTTAGTTTCTGAAGCAGTGCCTACTTCATTTAAGAAACAAGAAACACCCCTGATTGCTCAGTAATTCAAGCTTCAGTTTAATTTCTCTAAAGATCAGCAAGTACCGAACACATCAACATCCAGTATTTCATGTTAAGCATCCAGCATTGATATCATACAAAGGAAAATATCTTCTGGTAAAAATAAAAATAAAATACTCCCTATTAAAAATATGAGTTTGTTCAAGATGAAAGGTTTTGTTTAAGGGGTTTTTTTCCTACATGTCGTTGCATGTTTCTCCCACTTACCTTACACTAGTTCTGGTCCTTACCAGATCCCTTCATAAATCATCCAGTGAAAACACAGACAGCTTTCTCAAGAGTGGGTGAGTTGAGACAACACAAGTGCCAGTGGTGGCACATTGGAAGGAGTGGAACTACAGGACCAGGAGGAGGACTGGGAACATAAAGTAAACAAGACTTTTCACCTCATTGCTGCAGTGAGCTTTCTACCAGCCCAAGATGATCTCAATAATCTTTTGTCATGTCAGAAATCAAGCTTTCATTGATCAACTTTAGTTCAATAAAATGAATTTGGAAGATTTTGCTTCATTTATTCGTATATATACTCAAGTTTTCAAATAAATGCAGAGAGCAATGTGAGGGAATTCAAAGGAGAAGAGGTTTTGTTGTCAGGTTCCAAGATAGTGCTCTTTGAAAGGCAGCACTCTCTTCCCTATTCACACTTCAAGCTTAGCTGTATCTTAATGCTTAGTTTTATGTTTAAAGAGGCCATGTGCCAAATTAAATGCAAAATCTAATCTGTTAAAGCAACTGCAATTTTCTGCTTTGGTCAGAATCACAATTACAACAACAAACAACGCAATCAGTGATTAATAACAAGCCTAACCAAGATTCATGTTATTACTGCCTATCTGATCTACTCACTCATTCCTGCTCCTGCAGGATACCACAGGCTGGCAGCAGCCAAAACCTGCACAAAGGTGCTGCATCCAGGATGTGTAGCTGTCCAACAGTGCTCAACAGAAACATGTGCTGCAGAAATCTGGTTTTGTATGCTTTTTACAATGTGCTGATACATCAGACCAAATTCAGCTTTGGCCTGAACTTCTTCAAACTTCATCTGATTAGACACATTCAAGTTATTTGATTGTTTTATCTTTGAAACATAAGTTTTTGAAAAAGAATGTCCTCGAGTCTCCAAAACACGGTTTCAAACTATTGTGAAGATTCATTCTCTCAGCATAAGGCTATATGTTAAACTTATTGCTAGAGCTTTTATTGACAAATGGTTAGTCACTGAAAGCTAACCACTAAGACATTTGTGTATGTTAGCAAACTATGATATTGTCATAGTTCTAAAATAAAGTACTTTTATGTGCTGAAATACAATTCTTTTTATTCACTTGCAATAACCAAGCTCTAATCTTAGACCTGCACCATTAACTGCATGTTCTGCCTTTAACTACTTTCTTCCATCAACAAACAGCTGATCCAGCACATATATCTGACTATTCTTCCATGATTCTTTTCAGCCCATCAAAAATTGCCCTAAAGCATACTAAGAATTTTGCTGCAAAGCCCAGTTTACAGGATTAGCTGAAAGCCTTTTAAAGGAAGAAGAAAATATTTTGGCACTTAAATGCAAAGGAAGAGCCAGAACAAGACCAAAACCAGGCATCATCTGTTATGGAAAAGCAAAGTACAGGAGCAATGCTTTCTGTGAAAGAAGAGGGCACTGGGGATAGAGAGACATTGGAAGAAGAATGTACAAGAGGTTTGTAGTACCTGCAGTAAAAAGGATTCCAAAAGCACAGGCAGCAACTGCTGGCCCTGTGAAGAATCACCACATGCTGCCCCATGCACAAGGACCCCCAGTGGTGCTGTCCTGGTATTTTGGCATCCATGGCACCATTAAAGCTATAACACACCATATAGCCTTCTGCACAGCCAGTCTTGTACATCCCATCCTTTAGTGGAGCAGCTGACACTCCTGAAGGACGGGATGACATCCAGAGGGACCTGGACAAGCTCAAGAACTGGGCCCATGGAAATCTCCTGTGGTTTAACAAGACCAAGGGCTGGTGCTGCACCTGGATCAGGACAGCCCCTGGTGTCAGTCCAGGCTGGGGATGAGCAGATCCAGAGCAGCCCTGGGGAGAAGGACTTGGGTGCTGGTGGGTGAGAGGCTGGACACGAGCCAGCAACGTGGACCCAGAGCCCAGAAAGCCCAGCCCGTCCTGGGCTGCATCCAGAGCAGCGAGAGCAGGTGGGGAGGGGATCCTGCCCCTCTGCTCTGCTGAGACCCCACCTGCAGCTCTGCACCCAGCTCTGGGGACAGCACAGGAAGGACAGGGACCTGCTGGAGCGAGTCCAGAGGAGACCACCAAGAGCAGAGGATGGAGCACCTCTTGTACAAGGACAGGCTGAGAAAATTGGGATTGTTCAGCCTGGAAAGGAGAAGGCTTTGGGGTCACCCAATTGTGGCCTTCCAGTATCTGAAGGGAGCCTGCAAGGGCAGTGGAGAGGGACTTTCAAAAGGGCATGTAGTGACAGGAGAAGGGGGAAGGCGTTAGAGTGAAAAAGAGTAGCTTTGTACCAGATTTAGGGGGAAATTCTTTGTTGTTTGAGTGGGGAGGCCATGGCACAGTTTCCCAGAGAAGCTCTGGCTGCCCCATCCCTGGAAATGTTCAAAGCCAGGTTGGATGGAGCTCTGAGCAACCTGGGATAGTGGAAGGAATCCCTGCCATGGCATTGGCGTTGGAACTGAATGATCTTCAAGGTCCCTTCCAACCCAGACCATTCTATGATTCTGTGATCTACAATATAAAATACAATCACACTCAAACTGGCTGACATTTTTCTGTTAACATATGTAATAATTCTAGTACACTATGCAACAAATAAGCTAATAAATAAATACATCAGTTACAAATAAATACACTGATCGTGATCACAATCGTGAACTGGAGCATCATTTTGGCCCTGGATCTGTGATTGATATATTGCTTTAATTATGATAAAAATCACAGAAAACTGCCAATTTCCCGTTAGCTTGATTCTGTATTTCATTTGGTATATTCTAAACATGTAAGAAGACCTCAGAAAGCAATATTGCCTTTCTGCATCGTGTAACAGTGAATGATTTAAAGAGAAGAGGAACCAGGCAAGTTTCCTTAAGGGGCAGTGTGTATTAGCTAACACAGTTCTGCAACAGAGCTGGTTTGATGCTGGTTGAAGTCTCACACAGGCTGAGGAGCCCACTGCTGTCTGCAAGTGCACTCTTAGACTCTAGAGATTTCCATATGGAATGTACCAGGAGCCAAGACAACATCTCATCATCAGAAGTAAAACTTCCCTGTCATCTCCTGCTGGCTGCACACCACTGCTGCTCCCCTGAGCCAGCTCTCATTTCACACAAAGGCAAGCTGACTCAGCAAAATCACATTAAAAATGACCTCTAGCAGAAAAAGGTAAACATTGAAAAGGTAAGCCATTGGAGTGAATTCATTACTCACCCTGTGGCCAGAGCTCATCACTAGAAGTGAGAGGGTGAAGCAGGGAAGGAGGGACAGTCAGGCTTTCTCCTTTGGGTGTCAGCAAGCAGCTGAGGCAGCCCAGCCCTGCTGCCACACATCTGGAGGCAGCAGCACATGCTGCAGCACTGGAGAGCATTCCTCGGACCTTAAGCAGATGATTCCCATTAAAGTGTTACCTTAAGTACTTATATCTGTCTCCTAAATATCAAATTACATTTTTGAATCTATAAATGATTGATTTTTTTTCCAAGTGGAAACTTTGTTTAGGGAAAGAAATGAGAAACAAAAATATCAGTACTGCTCCAGGCTGGTATATTGCACAGATTGTGTCACAGTGCTTCAATTTAAGATTTTGGTCTTAAATAGAGAGAAAAATTGTGTTAGCTTGTGTTTCAGCAAGGTATTTTTATTATATTAAATTCCTGACTTCAGAGAGAAGGCACATACAATATCACTACTGGCTACAGGCACTAAGTTATGAACTACAGTTCTGAAGGCACTTTAGCCCATCAAAGCTCAGTTCTTAAATAGCAGGTTACAGCTGCATTTGAAACAAAACCATTCCTTATTAAGACAAGAATCCAAGTTTCAGAATCATTAACACACCTAACCGGACTTCTAAATATACATTTTAATATGTTCACTTTAATCTAAACATTAAAAAGCATCTAATCAACTTTCTAATGATAATTACTACATTACATTACTATTAATTACTACTATTACATTGACTAATGATTAATATCTAATGATCTATCAAAGGAATTTTTCTATCCCTGAACAGATCCTTCAGAAAAGCTGCTCATATGTATCCTAGATACCAGGATACTGTAAAAGCAGCTACCCTCAACATACTCCTTTATTGTCTTAGAGAAAAGTGTCACAAAATACCATCTGGTTACAAAAAGATAAAATGCACAAACTTTGAGAAAGATTTCCTAGACAGAGGACAGCAAGGAGCAACAGGGGTCAGTTTAATGAGAAAACTGGGGAAGTCTCACTGGCTGATATCAGGATAAGATTTATCTCATACACAGGAAAAGCAAATCACTGGATAAACTGACTTTATCTGATGGTTATGGACATTAGTGATTAAGCTTTCAGTCTACTCCACCTCTATTAAAACCATGTAGAAGAAATTAAGCTTAACAGCTGTCACAATTTCTGTTTCACTCAACTTCACTGTTTGATTGCCAGAAAAAAGGATCTACTCCAGCAATGTTCAGGGAAACGCTGTGTCTGTGGTTCATTTAGTGATATAAAAGCATTGTCTATATTTCCCTGCCTGTAAATCTGGACGGGTGCTTGTGATTTCTCGTGCAACATGATTTTACAGCCATGTACCCACCCCCACACTCTCTTTAGAGCGGTTCTGTAATGGAAATAAACAACATAATGGTACTCTTTACAGTTCACGTTGCCATTGCTTGAGAAAAGAAACAAACGAGACATTAGCAGTTTTACTATTTATTAGTAAAATAATCCAAATTTGGGACAAGAAACTCCACAGCAACACATTCACTCTAGAAAACCAAACTAGACGGAAAAGGCATTTCATATCAGTTTTATGTATCAGCCTCCTCTCAGGCCCACTTGAGGGAAACAATGTGCTCTAAGTGTAATAAAATAATGGAGATTAGTGGAGATCCTGCAGGGAAATAAAAAACTGTGGGTCCTTCCCCACTGGAAATGGCACTTTCAACAGTATCAGCAGGCTAACGCTTCACTATTAGCATACAACTGGAGTAATTTTCTGTCATCACGCCTCGTTCATATGTAAAACAGCAACCCTCCAGTTTCCCAGGGAAAGGTCTCCCACCCCCCACATGTGCTCCTCCAGCTGCAAGCAATACAGGTGCTAACTTATGCAAACACAAGGAAAACTCACTCTGCTGGTTTCTGGCTTTGGTGAGCTGCTGCTTCTCCCTCCGCCCTCTGCCCTGGCCTCTGGGTGACTTCGCTCCTCTCCTCAGCGCTGATGACTTTCACACTTACCTTTCTTTCCCTCCCCATCCACGGCTGCATTTCTTCCTGCTGCTTCTTGAAATTAGGCATGAGAAAAGCAGAACCTCACTTTTTCCTCCTGAAGTATCTCATACCTTTCTGCTTTCTCATTTAATACTGATCACTCCATCTTTTCATTCCAATGTTGAGGCTTTTTGTAACTTTTTTTTTTTTCCAACATCTAATCTGATTGGCTGTAGCTAAGTTTCTAAATGCATTTCACTACAGAATTCATTTCAGTCTGTGGTTCAGAATTGCCTGGAGTGCTACAAACTGAATCTTCAAAAGACTTACTCGCTCATTAGCATACACCTTCCTCTTCTGAGCAATGCCTTCAGGTGCAGTCACCTTCTTTTCAAGAGTGTATTCCTCATCTTTACCTCTGAGGCACATTCCTCCTGCTCATCTTGGCCTGCCTATCTTCAATCTGCAGGGAAAGCAAGACACCACAGTTCATCATCCCCCTGCACGACGCTGATGTCTCCTTTGCTCCTACCCTGTTCTCTGCAGATGGTGCCCGTTTCCCTTATTCTTTGTTTTAACAAGCATTCAGCAAAAGACAGGAATTTACTGTCTACAAACCAGGTGGCTTAGACTGCTCTAAATAAAAATAAACTGCTTTAGCTAGTCCTCACTAAAGTAGGCCTCTGGAACCTCTCTGGAGTTTTACTTTAAATTTAGACTAAATAAAAATAAAAAAAGAATAAATAGATATTCTCTCTCTTCTCTTGCTAACTGACTTTTGGCATATACAAGAAAGCTGGAAAGAGACTTTTTACAAGGCCGTGTGGCAGGACATGGGGTAATGGCTTTAAACTGGAAGTAGGTTTAGATTAGATATTAAGATGAGATTATTTAGTGTGAGGAGGGTGAGGCACTGGAATACATTGCCCAGAGAAATTGTGGCTGTTCCATCCCTGGAAGCGTTCAATGCCAGGTTGGATGGGGCCTTGAGCAACCTCACCTAGTGGAAGCTACCCCTGCCCATGGCAGGGGGGATCGAACTGGATCATCTTTAAGGTACCTTCCCATCCAAAGCATTCCGTGATCCCATTACACGATTCCATCCGGGCCGCAGGCCTGCAGTCACTTACTGATGGGGAATGCCCGAGTCTTTAGGAAAGCTCTGACATACAGACACATGGAAGCGGAGGCGGCGGGTGGCGAGCCCCGCCGCGGGGGTTGGCGGAGGGGCGCGGGGATCGCCCTCAGGGCTCGGTGCCGGGGCCGGGCGGGCGGGCCGCCCTGCACAGCTCCGTACAATGGGGCGGCCGTCGGGCTCCATCTTGGCGGCGGCGGCCGCCCCGGAGCCCGCGGCTGGCGGCGCTTCCCCTCCGCGGGAACAACATGGCCCCGCCCCGGTTCCTCCAACAAAGCGCCAGCGCTTCACTTCACCGAGGAACCGGCCTCCCCCATACCCGACACCGCCACCCCGCCCGTCCCCGCCTTCAGCCCCCCCACCCCGCCCCGGTGGCGGCTACCGCCCCCCGCCACGCTCCGCTCCCGCCGCCGCGCTTCCCCCTCGGGCCGCGGCCGCCCGTCCGCGAGTCACAGACCTCCTCCTCTTCCTCCTCCTCCTCCTGCTCCCGCTCCCCCGGCCGCCGCTGCTGCCGGCGGCCCCGGCGGCCCCTCCGCCGCGGCCTCCCTGCCCCCGGACACGGAGCCCGCGAGCCCCAGTGCGCTGGCGGGGGAGGAGCATCCTGGGAACGCGCAGCCCGACATGGGTCCGGCGGCCGCGCAGCCCCCGCCGCCGCCCGCAGCTCCGCCCGCCGCCCGCCGCTGAGCGGGAGCGGAGCGCAGGGCGCCGCACGGGGCCGCGGCGCTGCCCGCCCCGGATGAGGCGCCGCTCCCCCCCCGCCCCGCTCGGTCCCCGCCGCCCTCTTGCGCGCAGGGCCCCCGCGGAGCCCCCGCGGCCGCGGCCCCGATGATGGACAGGAATTACCCCACGACCCCCGGCTTCGCCGAGCCCCTGGCCCCGGGCACCGCGCCGCCCGCCGCCTCCTGGGCCTACGAGCGCGGCGCCGGCAGCCTGAAGCCCAGGTGAGGAGGGTCCGCCGAGGGGGCTGCGGCAGGAAAGGCCGGGGACCGCGCCGGGGCCTGGCCGAGGGCGGCCGAGGGGGGCCCCGGCGGCGGGGCAGGGCAGGGCAGGGCGGGGGGCGAGCGGGACCCGGCGGCCCCGGGGCGGCCGGGCCGGGCGGGGCGGGAGAGGCCGCGTCCCGGCGGGCGGGGGGCGGCGGCGAGGGCTCCCCGCTGTCCCCGGCGGCCCGCGGCGGTGGCGGCGGCGGGGCGGGCGGTCTCTCCGCCCCGGAGGCTCGCGTCGGGCTGCGGCGCGGGTTCAAGAGTTCACGCGTCCCTGGCCGGCTCCCGGAGGGAAGCGGGGCCGCGGGCACCGGCGCTGCCCGCCCGAACAATGCTGCCCGCCGGGACACCGGGCCGGCGGAGGCGGCCGCGCCGCGCCAGCATCCCCCGCGCCCTTCCATTTCTCCGCTGAGCCGGGCGAACCTCGTTCCTCTAAAGCGCTGCTCCGGGGCGTGCGGAGCCTCCTCGCAGCCAAAACTTGACTGGAGCGATTCAGTCCCACGGAGAGTTCTGCAAAGTTCCGGGAAGTGCGGGGAAAATACAGGATATCTTATTGGCTTCGGGTTGCTTTTAGATTGTGTAACTCTGCCAACTGAAACGAGTATTCTCTAGGCGATGGGATTTTCGTTATCGCCTGCCTTTTATGTCTCTAGCTTGATTTATCTGCGGTTCCCATCTCGACGACGTTTAAAGGTAAAAGAGAGTCTCGGGCTAAAAATATCCCGTCAAAATAGGTGCGCTAATAGATGACTTTGCACTTGCTTCTGAAAGTGGTCAGACATGTCTGATAAGATTAATAGATTATCAAGTCAGAAGGACTGTTGCAATCTAGTCTGACCTCTTCATAATGCAGGCCATAGAACTTTTTTTTTTTCCCCCCAATCTCTGTTTGAAAATAGAGCTTATGTTTTAGGAAGGTCTAGTTAAAAATTTCCAATGAAGCAAAATTCAGCACAATTCTTAATAAAGTATACAAAAGACTGACTTATATATTATTTCTGATATGAGGAGGGCTACCTTTAGTTTCTGGCCACTGAGTCTTGTTTGTAGCCTCATCAACACTGAAAATCCCATTATATGTTGAGTATGAATTCTTAAATTAATTTCTTGCTTTACTTATTTTTCTTAATAAAAAGAACATAATCTTTTGAAGTTTATTACCAGATACTTTTTTCTTTTTCTTTTTTTTTTTTCTTCTACTTTAGTTTGTCTCCCAGATTTCTTTTAGATTTCCTCAAGTTATTGTCACCCTTCCTGAATTGTGCACGTTGCGTTTGAGAGACAATTGAGCCAATGTTAAGGGAGAAGATCAGAGGACCTTTCTGGGATATGAGGCTGTATATTCCCTGTTTCACAGAGAATTGCAAGGACAGGTAGCTTTTTGGCCAAATGCTTTTTGCCCCATGAAGTTTTTTTAGCCAGTTTCTCTGAGGAGTTGCCTGCATGGCAAAGCAAGGTCTCCGTATTGTTCTTTCCAATTTTTCTTCCTAATCATTGAACAGCTTTTGGTCATGTTGCTGTGTTGATTTCAGTGGAAGACAGCGACTTGTCCTTTCTATATTGCTTTTTCCAGTTCTCATCATCTCTTGAGGGTCATGCCAGCTATTCCATAGGGCAGATTTGGATTTCCAATGTCATTTAAGAATAGGTGGTGCAGAAGCAGAAGTGGATCTCTCTTGAATTTTACAAGAAACCCAACTGCTTGATGATTTATTTTATTTTTCTTAATATTTAAAAGAATCCTCTGGTTTTACAACACATCCTTGATTTTTTTTTTTAATAGCTGCTATATTAATGCCATCTTAAATGTACATTTTGGGAGTTCTGTAGAAGAAAAGGCATGAAGAAAAGTCCCAAGACAGGTACCATGCAGAAGCTCATTAGATTAATACCTGCTGCCTATACCAATCAAATTAATGTTACTGCACCCATGTATGATATGGCAATATTTATGCTTTGCTTCAGGAAACAATGTGAAGGAGACTTTGTTTTAATTCTTTGAAGTTTCATCTCCAGGTCATGGAGAGATTTATATTTCCTCTATACATGGTGACAAATGATTAATTTAAAATATGTTGGCTCAAAACATGTATTTTTTTTTTTTTTTTATCCCTACCAAGAACAGGGAAAGTGCTATGAATCATATTTTGTACTTGAAATTTTCCTGAACTGGCTTCTTTGGGTTCGTGTCATTTTAATAAGAATTAGTATACTCTGTCTTTGGCCAGATTTAAAGATTTGAACCATGTTGGACACAGTGATAAGTAGAGTCTGGGTTTTAGGTGCTTGTGGTTTCCTCTATTGCTGATAACATTTGTCTTTATATGGATGGAGTTGCTGAGGAATTGGGATGGAAGAGTCATTCCTGTCACTGCCAAGGCTTGCACCAGCCTGGATGGAAATTGTGAAGGTATAGATGTACTGTAAAGGAATATGCTGTCCATGCTCTCGACTTGTATTACAGCTCACATCACATTTTTCAAAATGGTGTTTTTGATTGTGGTTGACAGATAGTCATCATAACAGTTGAAGCTGCATGAGCCTGATGTTAAATTTAAAAATGTGTGTCATTTTCATCTGGTACTTTCTTGAAAAGAATTCAGCCTTTAGGTGATATAGATAACAATATTTCATTCAGATTTCATATTTACGCTGTTGCAGGCTATGTTCCCTTTGTGTGGAGAGCCATGTTCACAGTCTCAGCTCATCAGAATGATTTCTCCTCCCTACAAGCGTTGCTCCTGTCTTCCTGCGCTTCACTTCAGCCATCTGGTTTTTATCCTGCTCCTTATTTCTTGCAGGCACTGTTTTGTCTGTTCAATGGCACTATTCTTATCAACTAAAAGGAAATGTGTGGTGAAGTGTTACAAGGACATGGCTACCAGGCCTGCTGTGCCATAACCGTTCCCATGGAATAGGAGAGGATGGGGAATTGGGGATGGGAGCTGATGGAAATCGCTGGGATCACTGCATTAACTAAGCAGGGACCGCTCTGCTGAGCATCATTTTGGGACAGTGCAGCCACTGCAGCCCTCTGGCAGGGTGGCTCCTGTCCTCTGCATCCCCCAGACCCCTTACACAGCCTGGCAGCATCTCGAAGGAATTTCTGGTGGTTCTAGGAGTGCACTGCCACTTTTGGCCTTTTACTGGAGCTGTCAGAAAACCTTACCTCCGTGCTTAACCCTCTTTTTGTCAAAAGCTGTTGAATAGCAGATAAGGGATGTCATGCTTACCTGCTACTTGCTCAGGAATTACTGAGTATTCAGAAAACAGGTGATGTGTAATAGTGTGAGAGACTGTTGTAATTGCTTGGAAAGAGACATGGAGACAGGTGATAGTGGATGAGGTTTCTGGTTGAGTTTCTCTGACTTGGGGGTACTCCTAGGGTTTCATTTAGAGAAGAATTTTTGCTAGTGGAAAGATCTCACTGTTCCTGTTATTTTTTTTTACCACAGGTCTAAGACTCACATTTTTTTACATGTGATTAAAAGTCAGTCACAATTATTTTGTTGATTTAAATCTTATACTGCTTGCTGTGGTCTCTGATGTTCCTTTTTGCCTGGTAGTCTGTATTCATCTCTGCCCTATCCAAGCATTTGGGATTTTATATCATTTAAATCTAAGATAAAGTGGTAGTTACTGTGATAGTTCATTTGCAAAGTTACATAAATGAGAGACTTATACTTTTATGATAAATGGTTATGATGGGTTTTTTAACTCATTTTTGCATAGCTGTCAAATTAATGCATATTGTAACAGCTGTATGGTAATTGTGTTTTAGTTAAGGCTCAATTTTCAATTCTAATGGATTTTTGCATAGCTATAGGAACTCTGTAAGTGCAGAGTGTTTTAGAAAAGCAGAGAACATTTTCTTTCATCAAAAGAAATTGTTCTGAGAGGTGAAACCAATGTTTGTTGTTAAACACATTCTACAAAAAGTTCCCTATGGCATAGTATTTCAAGTGTTGAAAGGAAAGCTCATAATCTGGGAATATACTTAGAATTTTTGTATTAAAAGGCACAGAAAGATTAAATAAATTTTAAAAACATATAGAAGGGTAGGTCACTTTTAAAATGTTACCAAATTTTCTGTCATAGTTTTTATCTGAAACATTTATACATGCAAAATAAACACAGGTAGTCTGTGGTATAGCACAGATAGCTTACAGGGACTTGCTGGCCTTTGTTGGCCTTCTTTTCTTTTTCTTTTTTTCACCTGCATTCAGCACACACTGAAATCCCAGCTGTGGGGAGGTCAAAGATTGACTGAACAGAGGCTGAATGCATTCTTGCTCTGTCCCTTGTAGCTTTCTCCTGGTGCAGATGTGTGGTCATCTTGCAAAATCTTTGCTAAAGTTTCAAAACGAGCCAGCCAGGCTTGTTTGGGTTTATATGCTGCTTACCTGTGTAAGATTTAATGCCAGCTTTACATGAAAGATTTCAAGCTGCGTGTGTCATTCTGCTGCGGTGAGAAATGGTGATAAAGAGCTGTGTGCAGAAGGAATGAGCTGAAACTTAGTCTGAAGTTACCTGAGAAGGCTGAACTGGCTGCTCAGGCTCACTGCTGCTGAAAGGGGCTCCCTTCCTCTCCCCTTGTCTTGGCTCTGGTGTTTGTGCAAGTGCACAGGGAGCTGCTCTCTCTTGTTAATCCATGAGAAAACTCTCCTGGCAGAAACAGTGAATGGCTTGAGCTGGGTAGCTGTGCTGCTGTACCTGTGCTGTCACACTGGAACCCAGAGGTGGCACCTGGGGGCAAGCAGGGAGCAGAACTGTAAGGAGTGAGCTGTGTGGCCTTGGCAGGGATTCTTCCCAGGAGATTCTTCCCATCTAAACCCTTCCCCTTCTGGACAAGGTTTAGATGGGCTCAGTCTTGCCATGTCACTCTCTTCAATGAACATCCCATAGAAATTGTGTTGCCTGCTTCCCTGCCAGGAGCACTGGTGACTGTCTGTGTTTGCTGGGTGCCAGATCTCTCTTGAGATCACCTACAATGATATTTCAGATGTGAGCCCTTTCCCATGGAGCCAACATTTTCAACACAAGGTACAGAATACATTGTTCTGCAAGAAAGGGGGGTTGTACTCCACCACCTATGCAAAAAGTGTTTCAGTCCCATCTGTGTATTTTGCCTTTCATCCTGTTAACTTTAATCATAGGTGTGTTTACCTTATACCAACAGACAGCAACCTTTTCACCTTGTTTCTCCTGTACTTTTGTCCACCTTTTCTTTTTTTCTTGGAGTTGCTGCTGATTCTAGTATATTGCTGTCATAGGAAGGAGGCTGTTTTTAGAAAAATCTTTGTTCCTGTCAGGAAAAAAGCACCTATGCCTGAGCTGTATTAATTCTAAACAATACTAGGGCTCTCACAGAGTGCGTGTATTTTGTATGGCTATCTTTGTTGTATTTTGTCAAACCTTTCACAAATTTGCATGTCAAGAAATTACTTTGCATGGTGAGTGCCTATTCCATACATTAAACAAACAAAGAAAAGGCAAACCAAAACAAAAACGGTTAAAAGGCAGTACATTAATAGTTTCACTTCAGACTTTCCTTAGCAGCCTTAACTGTGACAAAAATAACTTTGAGCAGCGTGCAGAGTTCAGCCTTTCCAGCACAGCATTTCTTGCTGTACCATGCAAGTGGCAGAGAAAAGAAAATTCTTTGAATTTTTAGGCAAGGAGAAATGCTTTCAGAGAGGACAGAGTGCGTGGTTATTAAGTACTGGATTTACTTGTCTCACTGGGCAGATTTCATAGTTTTTGAGTTTACTTCTGCTTGTTATTCTGTCATTGTCACATGGCTTTTTTGTTTCATTGACCTGGACAGACCTGGGACTAGGTGGGACATTTATATTCATTATCTTATATTCATTAGAGCCTCCTCAGAACCTCTGATGATGGGCTGCAAAAAGGGTCAAGGTTTTATTTCTATCCTATCTATATCCTCTTATTCCTGGATTTCTGCACACTTGAAAATTTCTTATTCGAAAACAATTCAACAAGAACCTACATATGTTTAGACAAGCTTTTACTTTCCCATATTGCTTTTCTTGCTTTTCATCTGCCTTCTACATGCCTACCTGTGTTGCTTGCTTAGGACTTGGAAAAGTGCAACCAATTATGCTCAGCAGGAAGAAGGCACCCTTAGGCATCCTTATCTTAGAGAAATAGTGTTTACACAGCAGGATACTAAGGAGCATTTATTCCTTAATAATCCTGTAGGAGTTATACTTGGGGCACTCATACATTTAGATTTTGTTGGAGATATCCCTCCTTTTTCAGCTGGCAGTGTTGTGTGAGAAGAGTTGGAGGGCTCTAGCCATCTGTCTAGCGTTTCCAGATGTCTGGCAAGTTGTTCTGAGAGCTTTTGGTCATCCAGAACGTGCCAGACAAAGAGTCACACACATGGGCAAAGCTGAGTGTACCAGCCTGTGCTGCACCTTCCACCCTGCCCTTTTTCCTGACCAGGAAATCCCTGTCAGAAATATGGCAGCTTGGTGTTTCACACCACATCCTGTTTACTTTCTCTCGTCTTCGTGTCAAAAATTCCAGTGCTAGACAGTGAATAATCCTTCAATCCTGATGTTCATCCCATTTCATTATGTTCTGCCGAGTCTGCCAAGAACAGGATTTCTAATAAGTTTTTCTTGAATCTGAACATTTGTTCATTTGCTGTGCAAAGAGTGATTGTGGAAAGCCAACTCCTCCGTACACTGAACACAACCATGTGTTAACTACCTTCAGCTGCTGGCACTGGTGAGCTGGAGTTTGCTGATAGTCAGCACCACTGGAGAGATGGGATTTTCATCTTTCCCCCTTCAAAAAACTCCTTTTTGATATTGTTTTTAAGAGATTTCAGGATTTTTTTTACCATATAAAGAATTTTTTATTTTTTTTAGTTTGTGTGTGTACGCCATTTTGATCTTGATTAATACTTGGTTTTGTTTAGACATTTGCATGATCATTATGAAAGCTCAAATCAATATCTGGGGCATATTCAAGCAATTTGTTTAATGTAGTGTAGTTTTTCAAACTATCTCAAAGTAAATGCCGTGTAGCTGTAACTGCATTTCTACAGTTTTGAACGATGCACGTTTTCTGGTTGAAGCATTCACAAGCAATTGGGTTCATCTGGTATTTTCAGCTAAATAGTGACAAATGAAATGATAGCCAGGGTCCCCTTTGCAAGATTAAAAATGTAGATCTAAACCTGTTTTAGGATGAGGAGAGCACATGTGAAGAGGTATAAGAACTAAATTCAAGAGTTGTGCTAATTTCCCTTATAAACTTGGTTAATAACACCCTGTAATGCTTCCTTTAAAGTAAAGGACTCTGCTGCTGTGTTTTATGATGAACTGCATTGTTAATATGGTAGATCTTTCCTGGGCACACCTCCTAAATTGGGATGGAATTGGAGTTAGTCATAGGGATGGATACCTCTTTTGCTTTGAATCTAAAGGAGCTCATAAGAGCAGCTTAGCCCTTGCAGCGTGTTTTGGGATGTGGAAAAAACACTGTGCTGGGCATGTGGACATGCTGCAAGGCTTGGAGCCCATTGAATGACCCTGAGTTTTTGGCTGTAGGGTGGCAGGGTGTGTGATCTCAGATGTGGTCACTGGGTACATGCCCCTATTCCATGCCGGTGGCTGTGGGCCATCAGGCCACTGATCTTCACAGAGCATTTTAACTTCACAAAACCTTGAGAAGTTATTTCAGTACTTATTGAGTACTTATTTCAATACTCATTTGAGTAGTTATTTCAATACTGAGCTTTGGAGACTCGGTGGTGAGGGCTGTAAATCAGAGTGGGTTATTATTTGTGCCTGGTTTTCCCTGGAATGAAGCTCAAGGTATTTTATGAGTTATAGAACTGGCAAGTGCTTCAAGGTTTGGTAATGAAAGGAGCCCACTGACAGCATAAGATGACTCTGTCAGTGTACAGCACACATGTATTGGCATTTCTTATCTCCTGTGACGAAAATCTCAACTTCAACATCATCCTTTCCATATAAATGGAAAATAAAGGGCTTATTAAAAAATGGGATATCAAGTATTCCTGCAGTACCCTAAGGTAAGACTCAAGCTTGCCACAAAATGCAGTGCTGTAATAACTGTGGGAAGATGAGGGTCCAAAAACATTTCAATAGGTAAAATGAATTGTAATTTTATTAAGGTTCTGATGTGGCTGACCCACATCTTGAGATAAAGCTCTGCTGATTATTATATTTTGAAATAAAATTTTGTTATTAAAAGTAATGAAATCTTTTTGTGTGTATTTCAGCTGTAATAGAGGATCATGCTGTGTGTTCAGCCATTAATACTGGAATGATCTTGAGAAGAGTTTTGAACATGCCCCAAATGCACTTTTGACAACAGAATAGCATCACATTTCAGAGAAAAAGTGTTAGATTTCCATTACTGTCTGTTACAAAAATCTTTTGAAATTGTAAGTAAAACTCTACGAGAGAGGTATTTATAATTTTAAAAATCACAGCTATTTTCTTTATGCTGGGTAAAGCAAAAGTTCTTTCATAGAGGGAAGATAAGAGAAGAGGATAAGTAAATGTAGTGACAAAATAATCCAGTGTCTCAAAAAGCAAGAAAATAAGATTGCAGATCTTACAGTGATGGAGGCTACACAGACCATAATGGACTCCTGTTTCTGCAGGCACTGATAGAGTAGAAGCTGTCAGGGAAGATGTATGAATCCCCAAAACACTGCTTGGCAAACAAATGTCTTAAAATTATTTCTGACACTGCATTATAATGCAAACTGGGAGGAATTTGTTACAGTGTCTGTTGAAATGATACTGTGTTAATAAGGACATCAAAGTTAGTCTTGAATATTCAGACCAGGAAAGTACTGAAAGCATCTTTCCAGACCTTGAAATCTTAAAACATGCATCAGGAGCTCTACTTACATAGTCAATTTGTTTTAGTTTCTTTTTTGTAAGCTGCAAAATTTTTGTTAGGAAGTTGTTTTGGTTAAGTTACAAAGGTTTTTTTTGTCAAAGGTAAGAAAAGCGGCTCCAAATTTACCAGTTCTGATTTTTTACAAAAATATTTTGTTAAATGTACTGCATTTCAGCCATAAATAACCTCACAAAGAAAGCTGATTTAGGTTGTATGTGTTTAAAAATGACATAAAGTAGTTTGTCCAGTCCTTTAGTAGTAACTGAAGTTGAAGTTTATAAATAGCTCATTTTTATCTGAATATTAGTTTTCGCATAGATATTTTCAAGACAGAGTGTAACTGATTTTTTGAAAACAGAATTATATTGTCTTTGTTACTAAGAACTCCACAGATTACTTAATCATACAAGCCAGCACTTGCACTCAGGTATTGAAGTCCCAGTAAGAGTATTTTTGCTTTCCTGTTTTTCATTTTTAAAAGGATCGAGCAGGAGGAGTTCAGAGATATTAACATGGGAATAAAAGGGAGATGGACCTTTTGTGTCATAAAATCTCTTTATTCTCTTAAGATGTGATATCTATTCTGGTGAAGAATCACAGGAACAGCATGAACTTCTGCTTACTGAGACAGCTCCCTGCATGTAATTTTCTACCTCAAAAATCTATTTCTTAGAAGCTCCTTATCTCTGCTCCTAGAAAGCGAGGATGTAATGAGTGTTTCCTCTCACAAGTACCTCCAGGCAGTCCTTGGCCCACATTGTGACAGTCTCAGCCATGCTCTTGGTGGCTCTGCCTTTGAATTGAAGGGGGAAATTAACATTATAGCTTCATTTTTAATGAAAGAGTGGAGGGTGATTGCCTTTGGTGTGCTAGGATGGGATATATTCTACACTGGCTATGTAGTGTGTGATTGCATTGAAAGGCAGAATGTGCCATGACCAACAAACAGTGGAGCTTGTCAGTAAAATGCTACTCCTCTCTGGTTTACTGTCTTAACCTGTGTACAGGAGTCTGATTCTGTATTTTACATCTTCCCAAAAGTCATCTGTCTTGAAGAATAATGTTAATAATACTTAAAAATATTGACATCCATTTTTTTATTTGCTATAATAAAAGAACAGGCTGGGCAAAATGCTAAAGATGTATGCTGTTCTTAAATAGAATGCATTATGTACCTTGAGGTATTAGCCTTAGAGATGATTTTCTTTTGATTTTTCAGCAGTGAATTTCATTTTTCAAGCAGCAATTTGTTTTTTTCTTTTTTTTCTTGGTAGCATGGGGCAAACAGATCTGTGAAAAAATTCCACCCCTTTCCCTTCTCCCCCGCTTCAGCTCTCAGATCTAAGTTTAAAGGCACAAAAATGGGGTTACAATTCAGCATCATAAAGTTACCCCAGGACACATGGACACTGCAACTGTTCTGGATTGTCAAATATTCTTTCTCTTCGTGCAAATACAGTGTTAAGGTTTGTCTTGTCTTGTATAATCTAATGAGAGGATCAAGGGAATTAGATGCAGGGTGTAGGCTGGTTTCCTATTTTTCTTGAACCTGCCAACATTTTCAGGCTTCAGACCAAATTTGTGCTTGCACTGTCTTCCACCTCCCCCCAGTATGTCTGTGGCTGGGAAATAGAAATGAAAATTGACATATTGTATACATTTTAAAAATATTTTGCACTGAAATGAGTTTCTGGGCTGAGAAGGCATTTGTTTCCCATTAGAATTAATTTCTGAAACATTATTTGTTTCTGTTTTCTGTTGGCTTTAAGGGCTTTCTGTGCTTTTAAACTTGCAGAAGTGTGTTGGACAGGAGTGACTTGGTGTTCTAATGGTATTGAGCTCATTTAAGTAGCAACTTTGTTCCTGGGCAACTCCCTCCTCTGCTTCTTAGGGTGATGACTTTTTTAAAGTACAAAATTAAACCCATTTCTGGATTGAAGTAATCTACTTGTAACACTGCTTTTAAAGTTGAATTTTATTAAAAATTATTATTTATTATAAAATTATTAATTTTATCTGCATATAGCCCCTAGATACTGAATTACATCAAATGGGGAACTCTTGCTGTTACAATGGGCAGCTGAAAGGCCATTTACCCTCCATTTAATCTGTATTAAATTCAAATAATGTTTTCAAGTAATACTCTTCCATTCTTTCTTTGAGATGTTTGAGTAAAGGCAAAATAACAAAGATAAGTATTTAAAGAAGGTAATAAATGTTGTATCTAATACTAAAGCAATCCTAACTATGTACTTGCCAGCAGGTAATAAAACCTGGAACTGCATTTTACCTGTCTAAAACCAAATACAGTGGACAAAAAGAGACATAAGCTGTGTGTCAGCTTCTACATCTTATATTTAGGATGACATTTTTAATATTTAGAAGCGCATTTGTTGGGTTTATGGCTTTGCTTTCTGTCTCTGAGTGGAATTTGCTATAGCACAGCTGGGTAGCTGGTTGGAGAGAGATTTCTTTGCCAAGTGTCTGAGCTTTGGGATAGAGAGGGAAACCTGAGTGATATTTCCCCTATTTCACATATATCTCAAGTAAGATAAAATGCAAAATGTGAGCTTAAAGGTATTTTCTTGCTGGTACGAGACTATCACTGTTCTTTTTAATCTCCTTTCTGGTGATTTAATTAGAAGGGGGCTGTGGCCGAGTCATCTTCTCACAGGAGCTCTTGTTTTCAGTAAAGCAGAACGGGCAGACAAAAATGAGATCAAATTTCTGGTCTGCCTCAAATCTGATGCCTTGTGTGCATGCTGGTTTGTTGGCTTTTGTTGTTTGGCCTTGGTTGTTTTGGTGTCAGACTTGTCAGCCTGTGCAGGACCCCAGTGCTGGGGCACTGAATTCCCTTCTCAGGGTGGTGGGAGCACCTCTGGGATCTGGAGACAGAAGTTTCCCGGGCACCCACTTGTCCTGCAGGTGTCCAGTTTCACTTGGAGCACAGCCCACACACCATTTGAATGCTTTGAAAGTGCTCTGTGATTTGATGTGGGGGTTTCTGTAGTAATTTTCCTATTTATTTGAGAGGCAGGAGTTCCAAGTGCCTAAGAACATGGGATTGCCCCCAGAAGTATCCTTTGATCCTGAGGAGTTGTGGTCTGCTTTCCATGTAAGCATTGTGAGTTTCCCTGGTACTTGAATGATTGCGATTACTAAACTAAACATAGCCCAAACAACCCCCACAGAAAACTCCAAATGCAAAATAATCCATCGATCAATCAATCAATCAAAAACCTTAAAAATTGCTAAGTCGTAATGAAGATTTATCTAGAAAATAAAGTAGATGAAAAAAATTACTTAATACTTAGTAAAAGGAGTATCATAACATGGAAAGGGGACAGAGATACTTATGTGAAGTGCTTGTTTTCCATTTCAGTGTTTTATTCTGTATGGATGTCACAGAGAGCAAGGTTATTGGAAAAACATAAAAGAAATAAAAGTACTTACTTGTATGTCCAGTGTTTATTGCAGCTTAATTTTGTTTCCATGTAAAAATGATACTTCCATCTGAGTTTGAAGCTGCAAAATGCTTCCCTCACTTGTGTGAAGCATAAACCTGATAATTGTCTTGGCAAATGAGGAAGGTGGTGAGTGCAATGGGTCTCGATAAACTTTTGCAGATGGAAACCTGAATTTTTATGAAGCTATTGGATTGAAGAATGCTTTGGAAAGAAATGATTGTGATAATAGCAATGCAAACAGGTGTGTGAAGGGTCAATTCCTGACCGACTTAATCTGGGCTAACAAAACGGAGTTATAAATCAAGGTTGAGGTATTTTAGTAACAGTGAAGTGCAATGACTACAGTTTTCTTCCAGAATTTTTACTGGAGAAGTAAAAATCTTCTATTAGCCCAGTTGATGTAGCTGGAAAAAATCAGATTAATACTTGAGTCATTTCACTTACGTTGTCATACACATTTTTTTTTTATTGCATTATTACAGCAATAAGAAATAATGATAACTTTACAGGATATCTCTTAAATATTACTCTAATTGTATCTTTTCAGTGAAAAATACTTTGGGAGGAACTATATTCCAAATTTGTGTGTCAAATTAATAATATTTCCTAGCAGTAATCACTCCATTGTGCAGTTCAGTATGAGAGTGGAAGTGGGGAATCTCTGTGATAATCAGTGATAAGAACTAAGTGCTTTGGGAACCCAGTAATGTGAATGTTTCTTCAGTAACTTCTCTGACATTTCAGTACAAGTAAGAACTTGCCCAGTTGTAACAAACTTGCAAACAAGAGCACACAGAGCTTGGTAGCCGTAAGGGTATTTGCCATGCTGGGTGTATTTTTGATATGTGAATTACATGCTGTGTAAGTTCATCTGTTTAAAAGTTAAATTTTATAAAAAGAAACCCTAAGGCGGTAATCTCTCAGATTGCTGTGCTTGTTTAGGATAAGCTTATGTAAACTTGAGGCATATATGCAAGGCTTTTTGAGATAAGAATCTACATTCCAGCAAGCAGTAATTATACAATAAACAATTAACTGCTCAAATAAATACAATGCTTTTTATTGAAAGACAGATTCATTTTTGAGGTTGCGGTTGCATTAACTATGAGCTGTGAGTCTGTATTTAAAAAAAAAGCACCATCATATATTTACAGTGTTCTAAGATGTCCATCTTTACTAGAATTTTGAGGTTCTAGTAATTAACAATGTTTCTGAGTGCTGAAGTCTAGAGGTTATTTTGTATCCAAGTGCTAATTCTAGCTCCTTCCTTGTTACACAGTTTTGTCCAAGTTTGTTTGACAAGTTACTTTTATCTTACAGAGCATTCTGCCTTTGGTGTGCAGGCTTGTGTGTTAGGCTGCCTTGTGGTATTTGTGTGTACTGTACCTGCCCTATACAAAAAAAGGTGTTTATTGTAGAGGAGTGAAGAGGGGGGAAATTAATCACAATCATCACTGAACTACTAGAATAAATAGAAATTTAAAATAAATAATAAAAAACCCAAACAAACAAAAAAAACCCCTCACAACAAATTTTTAAATTTCCAAAATTTTTAGGTGGTTAATTAAAGTTCATCCAATTTTTGCTGGTGACCTTTTGCTTTTACAATTAAAGAGGAGGAATGAGGTGATATTGCTTGATATACTGTACTGGGTTGGGGGGTCTTGCCTCATCTGGAAGAGTTTTTGCTGCCAAAATAGCCCCAGTTGCCTGGAACACCACCAGAGTGCCTCTCAGCCTGAAAATACAGATAAAAAAAAGGAAGCTGTGCTGCTGTAGGATTTTGGAGTTCACCTTTAAAACGTGTATGAAAGAGAAGTCAGCATCACATACCTTTATATAGGTAAAAGCTTAAAAGTAAACTTGCATGAAAATCTAAATACAACCTATTGCTGCTGCAGGAAAGTTTTAAATGGTCAGTGTCTTTGTGAGTGAAGATAATTCTTGCCAACAATGCATGCGCTGCCATGCTTCAGTTTAGAAGCTTATTTTCTCATGTAGTGCTTCTTTATTTATTTAAAAGACCTGAATAAAGCTTCATGTCTCTGACGTTCTGTATTTGTTTTGGTTTTTTTTCCCAGCTATGCAAGTTTGTTCAAAAACCCCACCTTAACTTTAAATTTTTTCTTATGAAAATACTTGCATTTCAATTAGCTTTATTACTTGCATAATGTTTTATGTGCAGAACAATGTTGCAATTTTTTTTTTTTTTTTGGTCTGGAAGTAATAGAAAATATTTAATGCTGTAAATAACACAATTACCTACAGTGTCATGCAATCATGTCTGCCAGTTGTCCATAGCTGTGATGCAAATAGTTAGATTTCAGTCAGCATATAATAGAAATCAGTTGCTGATGCATAGTGTTGAACTGCACAAAGATCTGTCCTCTACAGCATGAGCACAGGGATCTGCTGACTTTGAATTTAGGTTTGGCAATTCTCTAAATCGCAATTATTGCTGTGAAAGGTGTTAAAGAGCTAGACAATGAGCACAATTGGGAAAAGCAGTAGCTGAGGTTCTTTGTTTTTTCAAAGGATTTTGGTTCATTCTTTAGGCTAGTGCTGTAGCCTGGCATGCTGACGGTAGAGCATTGCTGAAGTGGAAAATACATCCCTTGCTAGTGCATCTCAGGCAGGAAAGTCCTGCACAGACAGGCTCTTGCTGGTTCGTGATGTGTGTGGGTCACAATGCTCTAAGAGGCTCGTCTGGCTTCTCTCATCCTCTTAATGAAAATGAAGCAAACCCAGCAATGTTGCCAGTTTTTATATTATTTGGTGTGTTCTATAAAAGTTTCCCATGATGTCATGATTCCTGGCACCAAGAATTCAATTTTTCCTTATGCAGAGTGACTGCCCCTCATCCCCAGGGATGAAAGATAAGGGAATTCTCCCTTGCAGCAGGGAGGGCTGTGCGTTTCGTTGTTTGGGTTGTTTTGGCATTTGTTTACACTTGAATTTTGAAATTAAAGTAGCCTCACATGTGCACTGCAGTAAGTAGCAGCTACCTATAAGCTTTGTGTCCAAAAGGCAAGAAAATAAGAAGGTAAATGGTTACTTGGTCATGCTGGCCTTCATTTTTTTCCATTTGACAGGTGCTATGCAGAGCCTAGTCTGGGGAAGCTTGAAAATCTGGGGATTTTGTTTTGCTTCCCCCTCTGTTTTCTGCTTTTTAACTGGAAATCATTAGGGCTTTTGGCAAGTTCCTTAGGTTGCTTGATGTTTATATTACATTTATTTTTTTTCTGCATTATTGGTTTTACACAGACAATGTATATTTTCAGTTTGCTTCTATTAAGCCTGATTGCAACATCATGTTCATTTAGGTGACTCACTTAAAAATGTTAAATAAAAGCTGTGAATCATTAACTTACATTTAATGCTAGGAGGTCTGAAGATGGATTTGTCCCTTGGTAGTGCTTTCACTGTCAATTTTATTAAATTATACCAAAAGTACCAAAATCCTTTTAAAAACTATTGCTCCCACAGCTTCTTAGTAATTTCAGCCTTTGAAGTAAATGAGGTCCTGTAAGTTTTAATGGAATTAAAAATGTAAATGTTAGAGCAATGTATTGATAGTTATGTGCTTTGCAGACTTTATATCAGTAAATCATTACAAATAGTGTCCAGTGAGTGTCTGTTACAGTTGAACTCTGTCTTTCTGACCTAGTCCTTTATAAACTTTTCTGTGATCAGCTCTGATTTTTGTAAGGTTTCCCCCTACCTCCACCCTTTGGCTTTTTAGGTTTCAATAGTACATTTTTAATCTACTTAACATTTTTTGTAATATCCTAGCAGAACTAGATCTGCCTGATTTTAGGCTTTTGTTTTCTTATATTTCTGTAACTTTTTGGCTTGTTATTGAAATTTCATGATTGTTCTTTGTTTCTGTAGCTGTACATTTTGTTAATAATATTTATTCTTTAAGTATTTATTATTAATTAATTATTAATTATTTAATCTTTAATCTTTTCCTTAGTTTAAGCTATGGAGGAGGACATTCATCACATTCAGAAACAGACCTTCACAGACAGACATACACAGCTTCTCATCAGCTTCCTGGATACTCAACTACGCAACATCCTGCTGGTAACTGTCCTTATCATGAGAATTCTGCTTAAATAGCTGCAGAGGAAAAAGAAAAACTAACCAACTGTTCTGTAATTTAGATGAAAGTTAATGAATTTTATAATCAAATGGAGTTTATCATATAAGTGGTGGCAACTGGTGTTAGAAAAGCTGAGTGTTTAGCAGAAAGTTAACAATTGTTAGTTTTTATCTAAATGTCTTAACTAGAAAGGAAAGTATAAAGGGAGGTTATGCTTGGTATCTTGTTTTTTTGAAAAAGCTGCACTTATTCTTTAAAATACAGCTTTTTTGGGATTTGGCCTATGCATAAAAGCCAAACGTTGTGTGCCTCCAAGCCAGCACAGAAATGCTGCCAGCTCCTCCAGACTAAAGCAAACAGCAAAACTGGTGTGAGCTGGAGCCCACTGCTGCTGGTACTTCCATGTGCTGGGGAGAAGTTAAAATTAATTTAAAATGTAGCAGTGGCTTAGGCTGTGTTACATCTGCACTGGGGTCTGTCTTTGAGCCTGATATCCTGTCTCTGTGTCAGAAGATGGGGCTTGACCTCTTCATGCTCACTTTTCCAGTTTATGAAGGTGATTGAACTTTGGAGTGTGTGGTCTCCTGGCCAGGTCCTTGATCAGGATGATGGAGGGTCAGAATTGCAGGCTTGACATAATCTTAGTTACAACTCTGGATCTCACCAGTCCTTCCCATTGAACTCCCTGCTATTGAAAGGTCTGAGCAATGGGAAACACATAAAGGTGTTTCTTGAAAAAGGGAATGCAACCAAAACCGCTTTTCATGTGCCAGTCCTATAGATGTGTCCAAACTTCCATAAGCTGCCCAAAAGGGAGAAACTGGGTATAGAAAACATGAACATGTTTCAGGAGGAATTCTGAATGTTTAACCAAGTGAAAATAGAACAGTGAATCTTCAGAGAAAGGAAGCATTTTACTGGTGTACCCAAATACTGTTACAAGCATCAAATTTGACAAACATTTAGTAATAGGTTTTAAAATATATACTGAAGCTCCAATTTACACTTGTAACACTGCAGAACAGTTAAACACATAAAAATCAATGTACTTGCTAATATTTCTTAAAGTGGGAGTTTTTTAGTGAATTTTGAACATATATCTTTGTTATTTGATTTTGCTTCTTTGAAGGTCATCTGAATTATCTGTTTTGTTTCATCATCTAGGTATTTCAGGAATATTTGATACCAGTATGCACAGTGCTGGAGGTAACACTAAGGAAACTTCTTCAGTTATGAATTTTCTCTCTGCTATTGAGTCTCGTACTGCTCAGGCAGTCTCTTCAGGATCTACCCTTTTACCACAATTCAGGGCTCCTTCCTGGCAGACAGGTGAAAATTTTCTCTTGAAATAAAATTTTGTCATTGTTATATTGAGTGTTGGGGAGAATTTGAAACAGAAATATTCTGACTAACTGAGAAGGCTGCATGTTTATTTTCCCAGCTTTGTTTGGAATTAGTTTCACTATCACTATAAGCATTTTCAGGCACACTACCTGTACATCCTAGCAAATCTTTCACTCTCAAACTCTGTTCCCTGTGATAATTTTTCTGTGATATTAGTACTAAAAGTCTATGAGTAGCTTTGGCCACTTTGTACACAGAACTAATGAGCAAGGTGTTCTCAAAAAGAAGGTGCATGCCACATAGAAATAAGGGATCTAATTTACAACTAAACAAATGTGCCATCTCTTTTGGCAGACTGACTGCCTTCCACAAACCTCCCCCATCTGTCAAGCCTTCTGTGCAGAGCAGGAAACTGCAGATTTTGAGCTCACTGTAGACAGTCACACCAAGATAAGTGTTGGTACTGCATCTGTGGGTAGCTTCAAGTTCTGGTTAATCTTATGGAGCGATTGTGCAGCTGTGCAGTGAATTGGATCTATTCACTGATCTGGCAGAAAATGTTTGAGTGGCTTTTTTACTTTGGTGGGATGGTTTTCCTCTGTATCAGCAGGCTACTGTGTTTCTCAGTGCAGCTGTATGATTGCTGTTCTGATTTGGGGAGGAGGCACAAGGTAGCAAGAGTGGAGCAGTCCTTTTGTTGACTGTTTGCACTCATTCTGTTAAGGATAATGTGCAGCTGCATTCTGTGAAGAGCTGCTCAAAAAGTTGAGAATAGAGACTGTGGCTTTTAACTCACCATTGACAAAAGCAGAAATGTGGGAGCACAGATGAAGATGCACACTGGTAACCTGGCAAACAATCTTAATATAAATCAGTTATGAGTTTAGAGTTATGATGACCCATCCTCACAATAGAGTGTCAGCTGGGAAGAAATCTTTTTTTCTCTTCGTCCTAGCATTTTCTCCATTGCAGCCTGCCTAACAGTGAATTGTGAAGAATGGGGAGACATGCTGTGGGTCGGGTTTGATGTTGGTACCAGTGATTGAGAGACTTCTCAGTACTCATTACTAAGAACTCATCAGTAAGCCCATTTTTCAATATTACCGGTTCTCTGAGCTTTCTGTTGTCCTTAAGTACTTTTGCTGCTTTTCTGTAACCCTCGATCCTTCCAGGTGTCTTTGGAGAGCTTTGTCTTCTACTAACTTTTTTGATGAGGGAAAGCAAAAAAAAAAAAAAGCTTCTCTTTTTTAGAAGGGTTTCTTACTTTGGGGTTTTTTATCCAAACCCCACAACTGCTGATTTTGGGGGAAAAAAGAAGAACATTGTGTTTGTTATATTTGTCCTTCCAAGTGTTCCTTTGATCTGTGGGTTGTGTTATCAGTGTTCTGATTTCTTAGGGTAGTGAGGGTGTGTCTGTGCATGCAACTTAGTACCTTTGCCATACCTTTTGTCTGCTCCTGAACAAATATTAGAATATAAAGCCCAGCAGTTCTGCCCTAGTAGTGCTCCTGTGACTGGCTCTTGTCTGGTTTAAGAAGTTACCGGTGTGTTTGGAAGGGTTTTGATTTATGGAAGAGAAAGGTAAAATGCAGGTTAGATGAGAAATGAACACCTGCAGTTAAAACAGGTTTAAATTCTTCCCTTTCTTTGGTGCTTCTGGATGGCCCTTCCTTTGTGTTAGCAGTAGGGATCAGTAAAAGAGAATCCAATTGTACATGATGTTGCAGTTTTTTAGAATGGGGGGGGAAAGTGCATTAAAACACTGATTATGCTTTCTCACTCAGAAAGACCTTATTGTTGACTAAGGAAAAATAGCTTGGCATTCCTTCACTATCACATCTCTTCATATCAGTTTGTCTTGGATTGAAAGAGAGAAACAAAGAATTTATTTCTCAGCTTCACCTGAAACTTCAAAAGCAATTGTATGATTAAGTTGCAATCAGCTTAAGAAGACTTACTGTATTGTAAAATGAAATATTTTTTTAAACTGAAGTATTTGTTTCAAAACAAGCTATATTTAGTGAGAATTTTTATTTAGTCTTAAATGATGCTAAGCTAAAAACTGTTTTAAGAGTGCAAGAAGAACCGAAAAAAGTCAAATCATTCCCCTGATTTTATTTTTTTCTGATTTGCATACCCTGGTAAATTTCCCAGAGGAAACTGATTCTCTTACAAGAATTTTAAGCTTCTCTGGGAATAAACTTACCTTCTTAGCATTTGTTGGTAGACTTTGGAAACAGTACACAAACTTCACCAGTGTCTGCAAGTTACAGGGTGAAAAGCACTGAATTCTATGGATCGCTGCTCTGAGCCTCAAAGCTGGCAAGGGAATTTCATACTCCTATTTCAGCTGGAGTAGTGTATTCTGGTGAGAAATCTTCTTTAAGCCAGGATGTCATACCAATGGCTGGATACAAATAAGAAATACGCTTTTCAGTTGGATTGTTACTACTGCACCATGCAGATAATTGCTGTCTGTGGATGTTTGGGACTCTCACTTCAGAAAGCATACAAATTATATTTATTGCTTGTACGGAAAGTCAAACCACTCCTTTAGGAAAATGAATTGCAGAGCATATAGGCCATTAGCTATTTCACTGTATGCTCTGAAATGTTTCCCATAAAGTGAGTTATAAAATTATTGGTGAGGGTAAATCCAGGAGATGGGATTACTTCTTAAATTATGTATTACAACTGCTAAGGTGTAATTTTGCCTTTTTACTGTTTATTAAAGGTGGCCAGAGCTTTTGATTAGTTTACTAAATTTTGATAAGTTTATTTCCTTTTTAAACTGAAATAAAAACTAATAAAGAGCCTTCAATTTCAAAGCAGAATTAATCTTGTACAATTTTTTTTATCAACAATTCGCATCTTAAGGATATGAATTTTTCCCTCTGCAGTTCACTGCAGGTATAGAGTTGGGCATTTAAAAAAAACCCTGCATTTCCATTTTGAAAATGACCCTTGATAAGTGCCTCCCTGTGTATGTTTGGGTTTTTTTAAAGGGTGGTGATTCTGAAGAACCTTATATTTATAAATGCTGTAAGAGCTAGCAGTTAAATGACTTACAGAAATGCAGTGTTGTAACTTGTAAAGCTCCCTTATGCTCCTTTTTCCTTCTTGTTTTGTTTTTGTTTTTTCCAGGTATGCATTCCTCGACAGCCACAGAACTATTTGTTGCTGGAGCTTTGCCAACCTCTGGAACATTTCCACCAACCTCTGCTTTATCAGCGTATCAGCATCCCAACACCTTCAGCAGCAGAAACTTTGCTACTGCCCCTTCTCTTACTCTTCAAGATGCTACTTTCAGTGCTACATCAAATGGTCTCTTGACTACCCACGATCCTTTATTACAGATTAAAACATCCCAAGGCACTGTTCCAGCTGCTTTGACATTCGAGCGCCTGGGCAGCTCTGTTCTGAGTACCAGTGTACCCCCCCAGTCATCAACATATCGTTCTGCTCAAGAATCTGCACCCCATCTTTTGCAGCCTCAGTTCAGTTTGTTGCCTTCGACTCTTGGAGGAGCTCAGCAGGTGTCTCAGGCCTACAGCACATCTGTCTTCACTGGTTCCACTGCTTCCATGGATAGAGCACTTCAGCGAGAATGTAGTGTTATTAAACACCACCAGCGGCCTTCAAGTACTCAGTCTGTCCAGCCTCAACTGACTGTTTCACAGCATTCCTTACACAGCTATTTAACAAGTACAGGTGGAGTTAACTTTCAGGATACATCTAGGCACTCAGCATTATCCTGCAGTCCAGTTGGAGATGTTACTCAGGTGAGCAATGGAGGACCACAGCAGAAGACTTCTCAAGTCACAGTGGAACTTGCTCAGTCGTACACGTCTGCAATTCCATCACCTGGTTTTCCATCTGCTTCCACAGCAAAAGTGAAAAACTGTTCCATGAAGCAGCCTCCGAGGTCAACAAAGACCCCCAAACCTCAGAGTGTAGCTCCCACTGTGCAGACACAGAGCTATGCCAAAACTGCACAAAACCAGAGTTCTGTCATTACAGGCCAAGCACAGATCTATTCTACAGCACAGCTCCCCAGCCTCTTGTCAGTTAGTCAGTCCCAGAATTATGTTTCATGCCAGGCTCAGAATGTGCCACCTGTCAGCCACTCACAGGATTTCTCTTCCAGCAAGGTTGAGAAGCTGCCCTCACTGTATAAAACATTGACTTTTTCTGGGCAATCACAAGCTATTACTTCTGACAGTCAGACTCTAAATTACTCCTCAGAGGAACAGGTATTGACCTCGGTTCCAAATGAGAACTACTCTGGGCAAATGAGGGAACTTACTTCAGTCAGCCAAGCTCAGAGCTACTCTTCTAGTCACTCTCAGGGTTTATCTCCAGTTACCCAGTCCCAAGTTAATTTTTCATCTCAATCACAAGTTTTAGCAGCTGTTAGTCCTTCAGAAAGCTATTCTTCAGGGCAGTCTTTAACGTTAACATCGCCTTCTCTTTCCTTTAACGCCTCCCCTCGCGTACAAACTCTTCCAGCCTCGAGTCCTAATCAAAGCTATATTTCTTTACATTCTTCTCAGAACTCTCAGTCACAAGAATCCTCCTCTCCACAGTCTCAAAAGTTTTTGCCATCTGTCCAGTCTCCTTTTGCATCCCCAGCTCACTCCCAGACGCTGCAGAACAACAGACCTTCCTCAGAAACCAAGTCCTATGTTAAAAGGAAGTCTGACTCTAACTTGTATGCCTCATCAAAACAGGAGGAGGAATTATCGATGCAGGACATGCAGGCATTGCAACAGCAAGCTACTCTGGAGTCTTCCACTCAAAGCCTAGCGGAGGACGAGATCAGTGCTCAGGATGCATCCTATAGGGTCTCAAAAGCAAATGACAGATACTCTCAAAGCGTAATCAGAAGCAACTCTCGTCTTGAAGATCAAGTTGTTGGACTTACTCTTCAAGGAGCAAAAAAAGATGAAAGAATGGTCAGTTCTGTGGAGCAGCTTTCCCAACACATTGGCCATATCAGCAGCCTAAGCCATGATATCAAAAAGACAGCTAATTTAATGCGAACAGCACAGGGAACTGTGAGTGCTAAGGAGATAAACCAACAGCATTCTCTCATGCATAAGGTACATGAAAGTAAAGCTCAAGAGCAGCAGGGCCAGGTCATTAGCACGCCACCACAGCCTCATGCTTTAAGACATGGTCATCAGCTGTGCTTGCCAAGTGCACAGGTACTGCTGGAGTCGACGTGTGATTTGCAGATTCTTCACCAGTCAATCCTGCAGTCGGGTTTAGCGCAAGCAAAGGCGTCGCCGCAAGTGCAAAGAATACAGAGTCCTCAGCAGGTGACACATCCCTTCCTTCAGATGGATGGCCACATTGTTCAAAGTAATGGGGGTCATTCTCAGCAACAGCTTCATAGTCAGAATTCAGAAGTAATGAAAATGGACATTTCTGAGTCTTCAAAACCACTACAGCAGCATTTGACAGCAAAAGATCATTTTACTCAGACAAATCAACACGATGCAAAAAATCAGTTTGTTTCTCTTAGTTCAATATGCTTCCCAGAATCTATACTTCTCAGTGATGAGAGGAATATATTATCCAATGTAGATGACATCTTAGCAGCAACAGCAGCAGCCTGTGGAGTGACACCATCTGACTTTGCCAAATCAGCTTCTAATGAAGAGGAAATCCAAACTGTTGAAAATAGTGAGGAGTCTAAAACGCAGTTCCGATCGTTGGATTCCAGACACGTGTCTTCTGTTTTCAGTGCCTCACCTACTGTAGTTGGAAAGCCAACAAGCAGAAATAATATTTCTCTGAATGGAGGCCAAATTACTCTAAATCTTACCCCAGTGTCAACAATACAGACAAAAACTGTGAACCTGGATCAGCAGCACCTTGAAACTTCTGATCAGAGCGTACCAATAAGAATGACCTCTCCCACCCTTGGTCCTGGTCAAGAAGAGCAAGAGGCTGTTCGAGTGAAGAAACAATCTAGCATCAGCCATGAATCTGAAGAAGATAATGATGCTTCTGTTGATGGTACACTGAATGCAAGGGACACAGAGTTTGTTTCAAGTGGTAGGAGCCTAAGTGAGGAAAGTGCTGCTTCAGAGAATGATTTTAATATGGGTGGTGATGATGGTACAGTAGCAGGGAACCAGTCAAAGGTTCCATTGCAGCCGCTGTCTGTGCCCCAAAGTGCAGATGGAGCCATTAATAGAACTGAAGAAGAATGCCAAGATTTAACTCAAGGGAACCTTCAGAAGAAAAAAAGCAAAGGAAAAAGCCAAAACAAAAATGCTGCAGAAGATGACAGTGCAACTCAGAAACAGGTAAAAAGAAGTGGACAGTGTAAACGTCAAAATTCAAGAGGAAATGATTCGTGTTTCACATACTCTTCTCCTGTTTCTGAAGGTTGTTATGATACTTACCAACATCAGGAAAGAATGAGGCAAAAAATTAAAGAAGTTGAAGAAAAACAGCCTGAAGTCAGAACAGGATTTATTGCATCTTTTTTAGACTTTCTAAAGTCCGGGCCTAGGCAACAGTTTTCCACTCCAGCTGTACGAATGCCAAACAGGACTAGGAGACCAGTCACACAAATAGTTCGTACCCCTTGCCTGCAGCCCTCTGCAAAGCCTCAGCCAGCAGCAGCACCACCTGTGGCTGCTGAGGTCAGTGGAGAAAGTCCAACCAAAAAAGCCGATGAGGAACTTAAGAAAAATTTAGAAACGTTGCCTTCATTTTCTTCTGATGAAGATGATTCTGTGGGTGGTAACCATGATCTTCAAAAGAGCATCTCTACTGCATTGTCAGCTCTGGATGAAACATCTGACAAAAAGATCAAATCAGGTAAAATAGTTATTACAAGTGCATATGTTGAAGGAGATTTTTGTAGCTGATGGGGCAAAAAAAAGAATAATTTTATCTCTCTTCAGGTAAAGGTTTTGATTTGGTTTGGTTTTGGCCACAATTAAGAGTTTTCTTCAAAAGGTGTATTGGCTATGGACTAAAACAGTGTTTTCCACAATTAGAAAAGGTGTAAATAAACATTTTGATGCTACTTAAGTAGGACTAATGCCAAAAAGTTATTTTAGCCTGGAGTTGGAATAATGTGTGTGTTCTCTTCGATTCTGGCTTGAAATACTAAATATGATTTTCATCTGGGAACATCAACAAAACATGTCAGAGTTTCTAAACCTGTTTTTAAAAAATTCTAGCAGGAGAATATATTAATAATTGCCATCAGCAGGTAAGTTCTTTTTAGGTAAACAGGAATTTTCTGTGACGATGAAGTTGCACTGGATATGTTGTGAAACAACTTTTGCACTTGTAAACTGCACTCATTTGACTGGGCTGGTCCAAGGTAGGAGTGATTTGAGCCGCATTGATCAGGAGTGTTGTAGCTCCATGTGTGTTGCTAGCTTGCTAACAGAAGAACAAAATCTGGGAAGGATTGGTTTGGGAAGGGAGGGGCAGGCAGCAACCACTGATCACAGTAGTAATTAGCTTTTCACACACTTTGGAGTTTCAATTGTGTTACATCCAGGTTGTACATCCATGCTCAGAGCTTTTAAGTGCTGCTGCTTTATTTTGGAGTATTATCAGCATATAGAATGTTTTTGCCTAGACAGGTCTCTTCAGTAAAGGTTGTTTTTTTCCCCTCTGGTAAGCAATTAGAAACTATCCAGCCAATCACATAATTGTACTTATTCCAGAGAAAAGCCATTGTCTTCCAAAATAATCACAGGGAGAAAATGAAACATTTCTTTAATTCTTCTCAGGATTCAGAATCCATGACCCGTAAGCTGATTCTTAACAAGAGAGAATGAAGTAATGGTTTCCCTTTTTAGATTAAAGGAGAGAGGGAGATATTTTTTTTTTCTCTAGGTGTGACATGATTTACTGAAAAAATACATAGCAAAATTAAACTTGAATTGTAATAATCACACCTAAGATGCTGGAAAAATATTGCAGAATACATGAGATGCTGAACAATACTTCATCTTAATTACTATTCTATTTTTCTCTATGGCTATTTCTATGTAATTATGTTAAGTGCATGCATTTCAAAAAGGCTGTTACAGAGGATGAAGTTCCTTCCCTGTCTTTCAGTTGAATATATATTTAAAACAAGTAGTGATTGTTTTTCTTCCCAGAAAGCTGAAATCTGGACTGTGCCATGGTGTGAGCCTCTTGCTGAAGTGTGTTAATTTTAATAAGCCATCTCTATTTACAATGTCCAAAGAAATATTTCAAATGGTTCTTTTTGTTGGATGAGCACTTCCATGAGTGTTTTATTTGCAGTGATTTCTTTTACAATATTATTGTGTCTTCTTTGTTATCCATGAGGATTTAATACTTATGTCACCAGTTTCTTGAGTTCACCTTCCTGTTTTGTGACACACAAGATTGTTTGTACAAGATGCTTAATAATGAGTTATTTCTTTCTTGCTGGTGTTCTGCAGCTTTTCTAATTCCCTCTTCTGTCTGTTTTTGCAAATAAGTATAGACAGGCAGATATTAAAACATAGTTTTTTGTTGATAGTATTAAGTAGTACATGCACCTTTATCTGCTGTTCTAACAAATATGTAAATATACCTGAGCAACTAATAATGGTGTGTCTAATTAAAGCTGTCAGAGCTCTCTTACTGAAGAAATAGAATCTGTTTGCAATAATGTGAAGTGATGTATCTGGAAGAACACATTTCACATTTCAAATTAACAATTTTGCTGAATGGATTTAATGAATCTTCACTTACTTGGTACGTGGCTTTTATATTGACACATTAATCTGACCTTTAACTCATTTGTTTGGAGTCACTTTTGTTAAAATATGTTACATCGTCCTTTTTATAATTTTTCAAGTCAACAATTAACAGTGAATGTAACAAAACTGTAAAGTGGTTTAAGTTTCCTGAGTGATATTAGTAATTGTGTTATAGTTAATTTAACTTGATTTCTTTCAGATCAGCAAGTACTCACTTGATTAAACTAGTATGCATAGAAGACTGTAAAGTAATATCTAAAAAGGATTCTAATTTTTTTCAGGTGGGAAAGAATAATTTGGAAAGGTGGGACCTCTCTTTGGCTCTTTGGAATAGAAGAGGAAAGGAATGTTCTTTTCCCTTCTTTGTTTTTTATCATCAGTTCTCATTGCTCACCTCTGTTAATATTAAAAATAAGGCTATTAAAATAAGGCTGTTAATAAAAAAATAAGGCTATTGCTAAAGTTTTAATCTGGAACTTCCAGTTTTGTTATCACAAGATATAAATGATAAATGTCCAAAAGTCACACTGAAGATGTTTTTGTATTTCATGTGTATTTCTCTTTCTGCAATCCAATTTCAAAAGACTTGATTTATCAGCAGGTAACAAGATTCAGTGTGGTAACATTTACTGTTGTATTTGCTTATTGACACAAAGTACAACAGTATTACCTGGTGATCATGTCTCTAACTGTCAAATTGTTTTCTAAAGCATCCAGTTTTGTTAATTCCAGATGCTGACAGATGCAGAAGTTTAATACAAACAGAGGTATATTAGCTACAGTATTTTGGTTTTGTTTAAGATTTAGCTGTGGTCAAATACTGCTTCTATTTTAACTCCTAGAACAGGTGTTTTTCCTAGAATAGTTGCTTTTAATATAAATTGTAACAGAAAAGAAGAAAAACATAGTTCCATAATACATTGCTAATCCTCGATAATTTAACTAAAATTTGGATTTTTTTTCTTCAGAAACTGAAAAAGTGACAGTTGTTACTGCTGCTGCCACCGCCACCAGTGCTGTAATAAAGCAGGAATCTCCACAGACAGCTGTTCCTGTAGGCAACGTGCAGGAGAAAATCAACCCAGCTGACCCCTCAAAAGTAGCTCAGCAGGATGCTGTGACTTCAGAACAATTGGCAAAAATACAGGAAACTGTTGCAATAGAAGGATGTACTGATGAGGAGAACATGGACAGTGAAGGAGAGGGCATGTACAGAGAACGTGATGAATTTGTAGTGAAGATTGAAGATATAGAGACACTAAAGGTAATCTGAATATTTGCTGGGGGTGAAACACAGCACAAAACACCTGCATATGAGTTTAGCCTCAAGAAACTACCAGAAGAGGAAAGGCTGCAGATTAGTTTTCTCTTTCTATTCTAATATTCCCTGATTGCTGCCAAAATGCCTTAAAGGTGTCTTTCTAGTGAAGATTACAAACATGTTTTGAATGTACATGACCCATTTTATGCAACATACATAATAAAGTAAGTCTGTGTGCTGGTAACCTCTGTTAGAACTTGGAATTACCTGTTTTAATATTAAAAGGCATAAATTTTTCAGAGGCAGTTGACTACATTTTTTTTGGAAAAAAAAAAGTAGACTTTCAAGTGTAACTTTGCAAAAGAACTTGAATGGAGTTGGCTTCTGTTTTTTGTAAGAAGTTCTGCTTTGTATTTCAACAAGAAATTATTTGCATAAGCAACCAGTACAACTCTTCACATGAGTTTATGTGAATTTCCTTGCTGTCTTGGATTTTTTTGGTTTGGTTTGGTTTTGTTGCTTCACCATTTTAATTCTTCTGCACGTTAACCTTTCCTTTTGTGGCTGTCATAACCAGCAATATTCTTACTGTTTGAGAATTTCTAGTATTTTTTATTACTTTTCTCTGTCCTCATCCTCTCAAGCTGCAGTTTTAAATTAATTAATGCAGCTTTGTCACATAAGACAGGTGTTATCAGTTTGAAATATTCCCTGAATTGTCACTTATAAAATGGATTAATGTATGTTAGGAGATATTTTGAATTTTAAGTTTGTTAGTTCAAGAGTCACGAAAAAGTAATCAGTGTTTGACTACATTTTCCAAAAGGTTTATTTGAGTGAGTAATTTGTTTGTAGGATCTATAGAAAATTCTCATTCAAGCTGATAATTGCAAACTTGCCTTGATGCAAACAGGACTTAGTAACTATGGTGTTGGAATTTTAAATTACTTATTTACATTTTATTCTTGGGTAACTTCCTTAAAAAATATGATGTACAAACAGATTTCTGGAAGAAAAAGAAGCACTGTTTTTAGCAAACAATTTTATGTTCTTCCAGGTTGCTTTGCAGACAGGAAAAGAGCCTCCAGCTATCTGGAAAGTCCAGAAGGCTTTATTGCAAAAGTTTGTTCCTGAAGTGCGTGATGGACACAGAGAGTTTGCTGCTACTAACAGTGTGAGTCTTCAAAATTCCTTGGGAAGCCTCATGGGAGCTGCTTTCCTTAATGCAAGTCTAGGAAAGTAAATGTGATTCTGGCATACATTCTTAGCAATCATCCTAGAGGGGGGAAAAAACCCCTCCAACCCAAACTCTCCCTAAATACATCCATGGGCTGATTTTTTTGCTTTCTGGGGCAGGGTCTTTGGGATCGTTTCAGCTGCATAAAGGACCAAGTTTTCCTGACCAGAATAAAGTCAGTGGAGGAGAGAGGCTTGTGAAACAACTGCTTTCTGCAGTAGGAGTGATACAGAAACGATACAGTTTTAACAGGCAGATAATGATTTTGGGATAACACAAGTGGAAAATGAAATAAAGGGAGAAAAAGATGCCCAGAGTACTTCCCCTTACCTTATTGTCTTTGGTTTTAATTATTATTTGGAAATCTGATGGAGAATTTTGCTTAAATTATAAATGCTCTAGAGTGTCTTACCATTGTATTTAAACATGGGGGGTTTAAACTGATTTTTTTTTTCTTTAGTATTGAAATTTTTACTTGTTAAAACTGACAAATTTTGCTTAACAGAAACACTTGTGATTTGGTTTCTTTGTTTGTTTTGTTTTTTTCTTTTAGTATCTTGGGTACTTTGGGGATGCAAAGACAAAATACAAACGAGTGTATGTGAAGTTTGTTGAAAATGCAAACAAAAAGGAATATGTCAGAGTATGCTCAAAAAAACCACGAATCAAGCCTGTCCAGTCAGCAAGGTATTTTATTTCAATTTGTTTTCCAATTTGCCATATTGTTTTCATATTAAGAACACACCTACTTAAATAAACAGGAGTTATAACTTGGAAGTATATTAATTGTGCTTTAATATGGAAACTGAGAACTGTCTGGTTTGCTTTAAGAAATTAAATATAAATTACTGCTTATCTTCCCTACTCTATTCTGTTCCATAATCAGTTATTTTGAAGGTGTTAGGGTTCTACATGTTATTTCTATGTTATTCTTTGCTCTACAAGCCTGCTAGTGTAATGATTTTAATTTTCTGTTTATTGTTTTCTCATGTCCTGTGGACTTTGCTAGTTTAGGTAGTTTTCCCAGTATAGTTGGAAGTACCATGTTTTCTTCAGAATCCTGGAAAGTAAATTTAAAAACATTTAAAAATGTTCATGACAGTGCTTTTCCTTCAGGAAAATGCTGGAGTTTAAGTGTAGTTTGTTGTCAAAGAAAGCAGTGCCATCAGATAATCAATTTTATGAAATAATCCTGCTCTGCTAAAAGCAGCTAGGATTTTGATGCTCCTTTTCTTTTTTTTTTGGGCTATGGAAGACTGTTCCAGTAGCTTCTTCCAGTGCTCTGAAGCAGCCCCCTCTTTTATCAAATCACAATTGTGATTAGCTTGTTATGCTTGTACTGATCTCTCAACACTGCTTTTGGCCTTTCTTTCTGTTTGTACTGCATGTTGTATTTCTGGAGAAATCAGTCAGATCCCACCTCTGTCTGTGTTTCACTGAGTTCCATGAAGTGAGGTCTTTCAGCTTCCTCCTTTGGGGCAGACTTTCCGTTCCTCTCATCCTTCTACTGTCTGTTGTCTCCATCCATTTTGATTTGAAATCTCCATTTATGTCAGATGTCTAGAATTATTCTCAGTGTTCCAGAAGATTCTGGCACTGTTTCTGCTGTACATATCACTGCTTTCCCATCTTGACAAAACTCTTCTCCAGTACTTCTCAGGATTGTGTTCCCTGCTATGCTCTCAAAGCTGTATTGTGTTATTAGTCTTGAAGTAGAGAACTTTTTATTTCTGGTATTAAAATTCCTGTTTTGAGAGGTGGGAAGAGAAAGGGGTTGTCTGGTCAAGTATTATTTCAAAAATATAGTAGTATATAAAGGGTGTACAGCCTAATACCCAGTTACAGTGAAATAAGCGTATATAATCAGTGGGGAGTATATTCTGGTTAAAATAAGATTATAGCTATTTTATTACTGCCAAAACTTGTGTGGTCATTATATTCATAAACATTTTATTCATAATACTGCAGGACTATTCACTGCAAACCTAGTAATAGCAACATCAAACCCCCTGATCCACCAACACCAAAACCAACAGCAGCAAAAGTCTCTTCTGTGAAACCCAAAGCTAAACAGCCAAAGGTAAAGGCTGAACCACCACCAAAGAAAAGGAAAAAGTGGAAAGAAGAATTTTCATCTTCCCAGTCTGATTCTTCACCTGAGGCCCAGAGTGAAGAAGATGGTGAGTGAGATACCATTGCTGGCACCTAGGCTAGTTTGAACTGAACTGAGAAGAGTATTATAAAATTACACTGTTTGATCTTGCACATCTTTCTGCACAAGCCTCAGAAAGAAAACAAAAATCCAACAATGCCGTGTAAAATGAGCTTCTTCAAACTTTTCAGTTGCTGTTGGTGTATAAGCAAATGTGTACAATTGAAGTGATTTCAAATGTAGTTGAACTCCATAAATACATATTTTTCCACTTGCTGTCTGTGAGGAGTACAATTGCAGAAGGAGAAGCCGATTTCATTTTTGAATACATCTTAAGAATGAGATTCTTCATTAGTTTTCCATTGCAACTGACTGTCACATCTAAAGTAACATTCCTGTAATGTTTGCCTGCATGCAGATGTGGGCAGAATTCAGATGCTGCTGTTTTTTCAGAACCCAAGGAGAAAAAGCAGTTGACTTTTTGGCTGCTGCATTGCTTGTCTGAATGCCAGCTGTTCAAATGTAGCCTGCTGAGCAGATTTGCTATTATGACATCCGTAGAACATTGAGATTCAATGTTTGCAGGAATTCTCCAGAAGCGATTTCTGGAGCTTACAGTGTTGATAGGGGTTATCTGTGGTAGCAGTTACTGTGCATTTTGCAGGGCTCTTTTTGTTTATTTCCTGTATGTTTGAAGCAAAGCTGTGTATTGCTCATACTTAATTCTTGCTGCATTTCTAAAGCACCCTGGTGACTTTAAAACTTAGATAAACTATCACTGATGTGCTGGCACACTTCCTCTGTGAGGACAGCACCTTTCAAATATTTTTCAAGTGAACTTGCCCAAGGAGCACTGTCCATTTTTAAGACCTCAAGTGACCTGGTGATAAAGGTCATCCCCGAGGAAATTTAACAGCCTTGCTGGCTGAATCACTGCAAAACCCTGGTGTGAGACATGGAGCCTATAAAAAGCTGCAGAATGCTTACCAGTACTGATGGCTACTTTGTGTGCATGTTAAAATTGCTGTCTGTGAAAAAATAAAAGCTTCTTTAGAGTAAACATGAGTATGCCAACATTGCTTCACTGATAATCTTGGTTTACTTTTTTTTTTTACTTTTGTGTCAATTTAAAAATTAGCTGTGATTGAATGCAGTGGTATGCAGGCTCCTAAGTGACATTAGTACTCAGAAATTCTTTTTCCTATTGGATGACTTCAAATTTTGCAATTTTGGGAGGTACTTGCCTTGATGTGAAAGTTGGGGCATTTCACTTGACTGAAGTTATTAATTGTCCTGTTTCTCTGAACTTTCATCTACAGTAATAGAAAAATGTTTAAATTCCTTAAATATATAATCTAAATGCTGACAGTTAAAAAAATTGAACCATTTGTACCGTATTTGATTGACTGCACTGAATTTTAATCTCTTGGGGTACCAGTAGGGGTCACTTGTGTTTTAAGAGAAACCTTCAGTTTTGAAAAGCACAAGTATTTTTTAGGATATTGAAGGAAAAAAATCATTCTATCCTGTTTACTTTTCAGAGGTTGTACCTCCAGCTCCACTTGTTACTCGCTTTTTGAATACAAGAGCTATGAAAGAGACTTTCAAGAGCTACATGGAGTTGCTTGTTAGCATTGCCTTGGATCCAGATACAATGCAAGCCCTGGAAAAGAGCAATGGTACAGTATGTTTAACATTTGTGTGTCCTTACTAGATTTTAAAGTTATTAATCAATAAAGCAATTGTTCTTTTAAAAAAACCTCACAAACCTAACAAAATTTGAGTTACATAACCTCAGCTGAAGAATCTACATATACTCTGTGTGTGTATATATAGATATATTTTTGCTCTACCTCTTTGAACAATCAAAGTAATTTGGAAATATTGTTTTATCTTCTTTGCTGCATTAGAATTTTGCTGTGAATTTCAGAATTGAGCTATTTGTTCCTATAGTTACTGTACTTCAAACCTTAGCAAACATTTATTGAAAATTACAGTTTCAAGTGTGCTTGCCTTCTTATGAAGAAATAGGCATATAACTGTATGTAGATATGATTCCTTCTACTATTAAAAATTCTGCTTTTTAAACTCTGAAATCTTGAAAGAAAATTATATTAATGCACGCTTTTTCTTTGAAGACAAAATATTCGGATTTGTTTATCCTAGTAGACTCCAGGGTACAAGTCAAAACTCCTATTTCTCAAAATTTAGTAAAACACTCACATTCATAGATAAAAGTCCCAATAGAGAAATTGTTTCATGTATTATTTAGTTGCAAGCTGTTGGTTTGTACTACATTCTGTTTGCCTGTGTTTAAAAAAAGAAATCTTTTCTATCCTCTCCTCTCCTGCCTCTCCTGAGTGTGCAACAGTGCACACTTCCCTTAAGATTTCAGACCCATGCATTATGTCAGTAGTCCCACTAAAATCAAAGTAATTGACTTTATAAATAAAAGGCTCCATACTGAGCTGTAAATTTTCATTCCTGGCCACATATCTATGTTCAGCTGTGTATTGTGCAATTCACAGTGGTTTATCAGATAACTTTTATCAGCAAGCACTTCCCTCAATTTATTTTTTTTTGTTGTTGTTATAAATGCCAGCAGGACCATTTCTTGTAAAATGGAATAACAAATGTCAAAACCACATACTTGTCTTCATAAAACTGCCAGCTGTGTTGCACAGAAGAGGATTATCTAGGAATTGGTGTAAAATTGTCTCTAATATTTATGCTTTGTATTGCTCTATCTTAATTTTTCCTTGCAGCAAAGGAGGAAGAGAAGAGAAGGAGCAGGATTGCAGTCAGCAATTAAATTTCATACTATCTACACCAGCTTAGTGGGCTGATCAAAAAACAAAATACTTTTCTCTCACGTTTGAAATTAGATTATGTGCCAATTGCTTTATTACTTTACACATTGTATATTAATGGGTCAAAATATGGAATGCATATGAATCTCATTATTGTGTGTCTCTTAATAATCAGCTGCTGTGGGTTTTTAATGTGTCTTTTAGATGAGCTACTTTTGCCTCACATGAGAAAAATTGATGGGATGCTGAATGACAATAGGAAAAGGCTGCTTTCCAAATTGCGCTTGGATCATGCTTTCAAGGTATTCTCTTTCAAATTCCAGGCTTTTAAAAGTGTTTTAAGTAAATCACTGAATTCATACCATGCAGGCACAGCTTAAAACCCATTTGTAACAGAAGTGAATATGGATTTGAAAGATGCTATAAATTTAGTGCTTTTGTATGTGGCATTTGGAGAACATTTTGGGATGGAGGAGTTTATACTGCAAAGGTAAAGTTCTAGTTTTATTCCCCTTGCTTTCCAGTTCGTTCTCAGGCATTTTTTCCTTTAAGCTTTTCAAGTTTGCCAAAAGAAAATCTATTTCCTATCCTTCTAGAACTTTTGGGTAAGTGATTGTATTGCCTAAAAATAAACTTTTACATGAAATAGCTATGCTGTGGAGCAGATGTCTGAACCTCTTTGAAGTAGAGAACATGATCAGAGGAGTATAAAACCAGGACAGAGGGATGCAAGAACAACTCATTTGTGTGCTCTTTCATGTGTCTTCAGCATGGAAGGTTGAGAAAAGTGTGGATAACAAGCCCATATTACAGCAGCTTTGACGTGGTAATAAAAAAACAGGTCTGGATGTGGACAGGGAAGAGAGAAGCCGTACCATCTCAGTAGAGAGAAGGTAAACAGGAGGATAATCACTGTGCTTCCTACTGTTCCCACTCACCCTGCAAGCAACAATGCAGAGCCTGCAAGTGCAGGAAGGTTATTTTCACTCATGGAGTCACGTAGGTTAGAAAAGATAATTCCAGCTGTTAAGCCAGCACTGCCAAGTCCACCACTGAACCCCATCCCAAAGTGCCACATCTGCTGCAGATGTCATCTTTCAGAGACCTCCAGGGGTGGTGACTTCACCACTTCCTTGGGCAGCCTGTTCCAGTACTTCACAACCCTTCTTGTGCAGAAATCTTTTGTAATATCCACTCTAAATCTCCCCTAGCACACCATGAGGCCATTTCCTCCTGTCCTACTGCTTGGGAATAAAGCAGCCTTTTGTCAGTGTCTGTAATCAGCCTGATGATTCGTTCTTGTAACAGTTTTGAGGCCAACAACAGTAAAGCAGGCCTGACTATAAACACCCATCATCAAACTTGCTCTTTGCCTCTCTTTTCCTGTCCCCTTACACCACAGTACAGAGACACTTGGAGAATTTGTGCAGTTCTTTGTACTGCTGTGATCTTATTTTTGAGAACTAGGTGAGGAGGGAGAGATAATAACAGGCTTGAAAGTTCTGCTCTTTTCCATCATGAGACCTTTTTACCCATCCCATTTCTAGTAAATTTTGTGGGACATAAGGTGGCCTTGTTTCAGGGAGGAGGCCACCATCAATGAGTGAAACAGCTCTAATTCACATGCTTCTTGAACTTCTTAAATGTTAGTTATGCTGTTTTCCCAACAGCTGAACAATTTGTACCTCCTTGAACAGAATTTCTTGTGGCTTCTTCAGTTTCAAATGCACTGAGTCTTAGAGGGGTAGCATGTGTTAACCGTCCATTTTTGTTTTTCTGTTGTGGTAAGAATTTTGTGCTAATAATTATTAATATAGATACCTCTTTTTGGGCTGTCTGTTCTGAGATGATAGACCAGTTAAGGGAAGATACAAATTTGTAGAATTTCAGTTACATTCACAGAACACAAAAAGTGAGAGGTAGTCACACTTGATTTTTCGTCACAGTTTTTTTAAGAAAAAGCTGCTATAATTCTCTGTAATACCAACATGTAATTCCAGCTGCTGATTAAGTTGGAGTTCATAGTGAATACAATAGCTCTGTTGTGTGTTCACTTAGAAGCAGATTGTGTATCATATCTCTAAAGTTAACTTAAGACTGTGTTCCATCATATCATCTGCAAGACATTAATGGAATTCATGGATGTAAGGAAGGGATCTGCTTGTGATGTCATCTGCAAGATAGAAAACCTTTTATGTTTTTCTTCTGATGTGACAGTGCCAACTTGTGCCATCCTTGGGTCAATGTCTTGGACAAAAATGAAATGCCTGCTTGTCATCATAAGTGCTTGTGTTGGTTAGGAAAATGTGTTTGGTGCTCTTAAAGATACAGGAGGTTTCTGTTCCACCTTTAATGAAATAACTAGTTCAGATATAAGAGCTGAATGAGGCACTGAAGAAAGCAGTAAGTTAAAAGTATCATTTATCCTTCACTGGTATCATTTGGTTTGAATGATTTTACTGTTCTGCATTGATAGGCATGGGTGAATTTAATACTGTTTTCCACTGGATACAGTTAGCACTGCAATACAAACCAAAGCAGACACCAAAGTTAGCAGTCAGTATTTGGTAGTTTTGCCTGTAACATTTTTTATAGTTCTAACATTGCATTCTTTGGTAATAGTTGTTAGAAACAAAATTATAAAATATTGTTGTTGCTTTAGTTGAAGCTCAGTAATTGAAGCATCTCAGCTGAATTGCATAAACTTCATTTGAAAATAATTACATGTCTCATGCTCCCAAAGATGCAGAAATCACTAGTATGTACTTCTTCATTCCAGTTCACATTTGTCTGGTGTAGGTAAGTGCTGTGGCCATGGAACTGTTCTTAGAATTCTTAGGAATTCTCCAGAGGAGGCCAGAAGTGGCCAGAGCCCTTTGACACTCCAAATCAGCCTTGAGGAAAGCTGTTATCATGGATAGCAAAACTAAATGATTCCAACCTAAGTTGTTCCACTTTGAAAATATTGCAAGGAAGCCTGGATATGGGCAGATTGGCTGTCAAGGTTACTGCTACCACTGTGCAGGAGATTTAATAGCTGTTTACTGAGAGGTTTGTTTAATAAAGTAAAAATGGCTGATATAGATAAAGAGCTAATAAATAATAGGCTGGGGAGGTTGTTGTAGTCAGGTACTGTTTTTCAAAAGAAAATATAAAAATTGAGTAAATTTCATATTTTAAACCAATAGTTCCAGTAAGGTCCTTAAGCTGCAGCATTGATTCATTTTTTCCATATGTGTATTTTTCTGCCTCATACTAGAGTGTAATACAAAGATGCATGTTTATTTAATGTGAAACATTTTTTTCAGGGCTAGATTATGTAGCAGAGCAGCTACTATTTCAAAGCAGCTGCTGACATAATGCTGTATTTGTTCAACAAAATTGTACTCAAATTTACTCATGCAAATAATGTAGAATTGAAGCAAACAGAAATGCAATTCACTCTCAGGAGTTAAAATGTCTTGAACTTGTACTTTTTTGAACCAGCTTTCTACTTCACTGTGCCTAAGCTTTTCTATCTTACAGATCTGGTAAGATGCAATTAGTTTGTAAGTTGCAAAATCTAGGACAAAACCTATGAAGATATTTAGGTATCTAATCCCTGCCTGCCTGACTATGCAGGAAGCACTTAGAGAACTTAAAATAACTTATCCTTAGAGATTCTTGGGTAGAAATGGAATGGAAAGCAGTTTAGAAGTTAAAAATTGCCCTTTTGGAGCAATTTGGAGCAAAGCTCCTTGTAGAGCTTTTTTTTCCCCCCTCTCTTTGTAGAGATAGAATCATTGATGATAATCTGACATACAGTGAAAGGATCTGCTGATCTTGAAAAATTACAGTAGTCAAGAACAGGTGGTCATGCTTTCCTAACCAGATTTGGTTGCATGATATGATGAAGATGCTTTATCAGGTCTTTGTGGAAGAGTATTTTTTTGCCTGATAGGCTGCACTCTAATATTTTCAAAGAAAAACAGCCAATTTATCATCTTGATTTTTTTCATAATCCTGTATCTTTATACTCTCTGTTAAAGAACGCTTTGGAAAACTTCCCTGAACTGACAGTGGTCACTCGGGATTCCAAGACAAAGTGTGGAGGGACATCTGTGTCTAAGATCAAAATGAATGGTAAAGCTTACAACAAGAAAACACTGAGGGCTTCTAAATCAACCACTAAATCAGCACAGGTGAGTGTTCACAGGGATTGTTGCTGCCAGCATCTGACTTGTGCTGTGATAACCATGTTTATATAAAACATTGCTTCATGTATTAGCTGGTTTGGTTGGTTTATCAAAATATCACATCTTTTGAGAGAGGTGTTTTTAACAAGGGAATGTTAAATAACAACATCTAAAGGAGTACATTACATCATTATTAGATGTGAAACATAGTTTGTCAGCTTCCTGGGCTGTTGCTGGAGCAGCAACAATTTGCCTTCACCATTGCTGCTGTAGATCATAGTAATAAAAGTTTCTTGCTCTTGCTGAAGTGATCTAGAAGCACTTGCTTCTAGATCAAAAATTTAATAAATTTAGATTTAATGAATTTAATAAAATTTATATATAACTTTGATAAAATAAATTTATATTTATAATAATAAATGTAAATTTAATACAATTTAAATAAATTTAATAAAAATAATTAAGAAAATTAATAAAAATAGTGTTAATACTGTAAAAACTGAGATCAGATAACACTTCTTTAAAATTGAGTTCTATCTTGTACTGTTCCTCATTTTCAACAGCAGAATGAAGCTGTTTTAAAAAAAAATAATTAAAAACAACATGGAAAAAATTTGAGAAGCACATATTTTTTATTTCCTTAGAATTCCTGGGGAACTAATTCTAACTAGATTTGCCTTTCTTGGCCTCATCTCTCTGCAGCAAATAGTGGCTTGACAAATGACTTGTACATATAGCTCACACTCATATTTCTTGCCAAATTAACCTAATTTTTGGGTAAGTATAAATCAGCCTTCTCAAGGACCAAGTCTGTGTCTTTTGCAATGTCTTGGAGTACTTCTTGAGAAGGGGGTGTTGTACCCATTTGGGGCTTGCAGTGCATTCAGGATGACTGAAAGCATTCTCACACCTGGTTTTGATAATAAAACAACATGGGAAGTGGAGCTGGGAGATAATTATGATATAATGGGAATTACAGTTTGCCAGATATGTCACAATAATGGTTTGAATGAAGCACTCCATTTCTGAATTGTTGAAAAAAATGGTTTACAGAAGAAAATGTCTGTCATGTCTCTTGGTAAATAACATGAATTTTCCTAAAATAATTGTTCTTTTTGCAGGAGTTTACAGTAGATCCAGAAAAAATACAGTTGTATTCTTTGTATCACTCACTCCATCATTACAAATACCACATATATCTAACGTGTAAAGAAGAGGTAAGTATTATTCTCATTTTTTGCATTCCTTGAGGGAATTTATTGAGGGAATTGAGTCCAACTTGAGAGAGTGTTCTCTCATTCTTGGTAAATGAGTATGGATTGAGGTCTCCTATTTTAATTAATTCTTTATGGCAAACAAAGGCTACAGTGACCACGTGGGTTGCCCCTAATGAGAACTGCTGCTCAGAACATTCAGATGTGAGGCTTGCAAGGTTTGTGGGATTCCCTGAAGTGTTCTTCACTGTTACCCAAAATAAACAAAACAAATGTTATCAGTGGATTTAACTCCTTGGATCTAAAAGGTGGTTTTTTGCCTTAGAATGCCACACCTTTATTTCTTCTGCAAATCCTTGGTGGAAATATTTCAGGTAGCAGAAATACAAGAGTTGAGCTCTGGCTTAGTTATTAAGAAATACATTTTAGGGAGCATTACCCTTGTTTTTAAAACTTAAATGTTTTCTGGCAGACAAGGTTCATATTTAACTGCAGACTTTTATAAAAATGAAAATTCTCCAATTCTGGCAGCCTAACGTGTGTGTGTGTGCATCTCTTTCTCCCCCTCCTTCTCTTTTTTAAATAGATTTCTTCTGTTCAGAAGACGAGTGCAGATCTAGGCCAGGAAGAGATTGTGCAGCTGTGCATGAAAAACATAAAATGGGTGGAGGATCTTTTTGAAAAGTTTGGTGAACTTTTGAATCGTGTCCAGCAGAAATGCTCATAACAAAAATGTATCCCAAATCCCACATTTTTCTACGGCACTAACCTGATGGAACAGAAAGCTCAGAGAGAGGCTCTGATTTCTTTTACAATGCCAGACTGCATTCTTGTTCGTAGCCATTTTTATTTCTCTTTATGGAACTTTGTGCCTTGGCTCGTGCTAAGGAAAAGTGATGCTGCCAAGGAAATCAGTCCTTTGGAGATGGAACTAAACATAAACCTAACCACATTTTTAACCTGAAGAGTTATTTTCTATTTTGTAAACTATTGGATAACTTAGTTTTATTTTCAGAAATGTTTTTGACAAGTGATAAAAGCATGCACTACATATACTTTTTTCTTTTTTATTGCTCAACAGATAACAACACTTAAAATACTACAGATTTTTCCATCCCTGACTAAGTGAGAGAAAAGTCAGCGTTGGGGCGAACTAATTTTTACATGTCTGGCCACCAAATTTAGAGTTTTGTACATTTTGAGAACAGAGCCGGAGTGACATCAGTTTCTGCATACGTATATTGCCATCCTAAAATCCAGAAATTTCATTATGCTTTATGGACTCCTTTTACTATTGTCATGCTCGGGAGACCGAACATGGAGTTGGTGCAATCCTATGACTGCTTTTGTGTCAAATTATATTGTAATGAAAGACAATGACCTTAACTATTTTCCCTGTTTTGAAGAAAAAAATATTTTCCTTTATACTGTGTTGTTTTTTTTTTTCTTTTGGAAAAAAAAAAATCAATTGTACATTTTATCTCACTAATAGTTGTATTTTTCACAGAGGAAATATTGTGGTTAAAATTGTTACATGTATCTTTGTAATACACTTTCCATTGTTTTCAGTAAATCCTATTCATTTATATGTTGATTTTATATTGTAAACTATGTATCTCGAGGTAACCCTTTTGTTTATACAGGTTTGCTTCAGTGTTAACCAGAATAATGCATAATGCATACTAGACTAGTTTTGCTTTAAGTGTAGTTGTGTTAGACACTGCAATTATTTTCTGGTATGTGAAAATAAATTTCTTACTAAACTAGCACTTGATTAACTGAGAGTTTAAATGAAGAGCTACTACACTTTATCTTGGTCAACAAAGATTGTTGATTGAAAAATAGACTATATGCAGTGTTAAACACAGCTTACATAATTGTTTGTAGAACTGGCAGTTGCAGAGCTGTTCTCTTTTCGGTGCCTTTCGAGTCTTCAGACATCTTTGTAGCTTTTCTCCTCCTCCAGGTTATTAACACGTAGTAGTGCCACTAGTCACACTCAGACAATGAATGTAATGGGCTCTAATCAGGAGAACATTTTCTTTAAATTTGCCAATAGAATGCCTTACTGAGTCATTCAGAATAGAGATGTACTCTACTGGCGTCCTAAAAAAAAAAAAGTCACGTTGGTCTTTTTTCAGATAATGTCGAAAAAAAAACTTCATTCCTTTATCCTTTTACTGCCACTTAGTGCCTTAATTTCAGCCAAGAGAGCAGGGTTCACTATTCATTGGCCAAATGAAATAATATTCATTGCCATGTGACCTTTCCCCCATGTTTTGGTCCTATTTAGTTGTTAAATATTCATTAGACCGTAGAACTATAAAGAGTTTAATGAATAGATGTGAAAATGAAATTATTTGATCTTGAGTAAGCAGATAGAGGCTTGAATATTAAAGTATGTACAGAATTTTAGCTGATTAGATTTAGAACCTTGTAGGATGTTTACCATATTCCCAAAGCTTTTCATCCTTAAAAAGCAATAATTCTCCTTTACAATTTGTGTGCAGACTACGAAGAACAGAAATGGGCATGTGCCCTTGCCTTTCTTAAAGCCTCTTCCTCGTGGTTTTGCTTTAAAAAGGGAGGTCACTGTCGTGTTAATGACACATTGTGCTACTGCTCTGTCTGCAATTATCAAGGAGAGCGAGGTGGGTTTGGGGTTAGGCAGAATGTGCAGATTGTTAGAGCAATCATGGAGCTAATTAATTCCCACATTGAAAAGAAGGGTAGCCGTGGGGGTAAGGAATTTCTATCGTTTCAGTCCTGCTGGAACTGGTAGAGTTTATAGGGTGAAAGCAAACACAGCAGAGTTACCAGCCTTGGCAGCAATCAGATAAAATGGTTTTGATGTAAATGTGCACACTGGAGGTGCAGTAGAAACGTGCTTGGCACACTCTTCAATCACTGGTGGGCATTCCCAAATTTACTCAGTGCATTCTCTTACTGGGATAGATTCATGACAGGGGATTACTTACCCAGGCAGAGATCTGTAGTCACACCTTGGAAATTGCTAGTCTGTGGTTTTAAAAATCATTAGGATACAGACTGAGGGAACAAATGGAATGGACTCCTTGATGATTGTCGTAAAGAGCTGGTCAGACTTTGTCTCTCTCACACCCCTTCCTAATGAAGCAGAGAGTTGAGAGAGTTCTCAGTGCTTTCTAGAAGATTACCACTACTGTGTACTTTGGATTTTTCAAATCTAGAAGTAGCTTTAGAAAGCTGTTTTCAGTCCTTAGAAGCTGAAACAAAAACAAACAAACAACAAAAAAAAGAGAGGCTTTTGGAGTAGCTTATCCCTATTTAAAAAGGAAGTAATTTTACCAACAACCATTAAAAATAAAAGGGGGTGGGGACTGCCAGGATGCTCTGCACTGCCATAGAAAGTGACCTGGCTTATTTTTGGCTGTTTTGTTCCCAAGGCCAGCTAAGCAAGCACTGTGCCTGTAGAAGACAGGAAAAAATTGTCTTGTATAAAAGTAACTGCCCCAAACTATTAAAGATTAATATAATGGAGCTTCCATCTTTGTCTCGGGGTGTAAAAATGGTGGCTGGATTGTTAATTTACCAAATTAGAATAAGTAAAAACATGGAACTCTTGAGTGTGTTGAAGGGTCATAAATCAAAGCAAAGCTTTGTTAGTAGGATTGAAGAGGTTTTTTTATACTGAAGCAAACTTAATGAAAAAAGTCAATGTACAAATTACTTTTTTTGCACAAATACTTTGTTTTGTTGCATTTTAGATAATGAAGTCTGCACCCACACCTCATTTTTTTTTCCCCTTGGAGTAACAGTGAGGTCTTCATCCCTTAATATGACAGTGGAAATTGAGCACTGATTTGACTGCAAGAGAAGATGCACTGGGAAGGAACAAAGCCCTCCTTAGACTATGAATTAGCAAAACAAGAATGAAACAAATTGCATAATCTGTTATTTGGCTTTTAATTCCACTATTCTTTCCCTTAGTGTGGCATCCCAATTTACACTGGGTTTGATTTTATTCAAATACAGCATTTCTCTTAAAGGCAGGTTTGCTTTGAGATGCTACTCCCAAAGTTTTGCTAGCAAAAAATCAGAGACAAAATTGGATTGAGAAATGGTTTCTGAAAACAGCTAAGGACTTTAGGGTCTTTGAGGTTCTGTGGCATGTATTGTATTCATATATTGTCCAAATGAAATACTACTTTTTAAAAAAAAAAAGTCAGATCTTACAGGCTGTCTTCCAAGTGAATGATTTCCATAGGAAATATATTTTAAATATTATTTAAATATTTACTACTATTTAAAACAATTTTAAAGCAGAAAAGCTAATACTATGGTCACAAAATGTCAGTGTGTCATCAACCATTTCTTATTTCGTTGCCAGCACTTGACATTTGGTCTCTCTTACCCTATTATGAGCCTGTGCATTTCACAGTGCACATGCTGCCATATTTTATTATTTAAGCTAATATTAACATGTCATTGGTAATAAATGCATGTTTTTCTGCATATCTGTTCTACATATGGCAAAAATGAAGCTAGGGCTAATTAAGAGACACTATGCATTCTTAGTCCAGATTTTCAGGTGGTCCATAATGCAATGTATGGAAATGTGAAAAAGGACAGTTTTGTACCATTCATGATGTTATTAACTAAACCCATTAAAGTGAAAACACTTTTTAAACAAAAACCTTATAATGCTTAGTCATTTGTTATTAAAATATTAAGCCTCGAAAAGTTAAAATTGTTGGAAATAAATTGGCAATTTGGACTTTATTTTCTGCTTGCAACATGAAGAAATACAGTTCTAGGGTTTGGGGGGGATGTTTCCATTATGTTGCCTGAGTTGAGGATGTCTGGTTGATCTGGATTTTTTAGTTCTGGGTTCTAAATGTTCTGAATTAATTTGTACAATACAGCTGCCAAATCTTAAGCTGCTGTGGTGAGTGAGGAGCCAGACTGTTGGCTAAGAGAGAATCTGCTGCTGTGATTTACCTGAATTTTAGTATTTTCATTTGTTCTGTTTCTTGCCAGATTAGAATGTCATCTCTGTGTACCTCAGGGGAAGAAATGGTGCTCCACAGAGTTTTGGTATTTTTTGCCCCCCAGCTAAAATTAATTACCCTGGATATTCTTACCACTGTTTTTCCCTCAGAGGGCTGAACCCCCATGCTGTGGATATTGTCCACAAAATCCACAGCAGGCCTTCTATGAACAGCTTATTTGCAGAAAAAGGAGATTCTGGAGGCTGGAATATTTTTTTTTTAATGGCCCTCTATTTAAGCTTCTTCCCAAACCAAGGGAATATAAAATACAATATAAATATAAAATTAATAAAAAATATAAAAATTAATTTTTTATATTTAAAATATAATTTTTATATATTTATAAAATAATATATTTTCCCATGAAATTGATTATTGTTTTCTCCAAAAAACACTTTGGAAAGCAGGTAGGCAGAAAATGTCCTGTTGCAATCCTGAAGATTTCAATGCTGTGTTTCAGATATAACTCTTAATTTCTGAAGTTTTGGGTTTTTTAAATAAAGAAAAAGCTGAATGCACACAGCTTTTTTAAAGGAAAGCAGCTCCTACTATCAGCAGTTTGTGGGTAAGTATCTTAGGCAATCAAAATCAACTTTCTCTGCATTAGCCTTTTCCATAGATAACCTAACAAATCTTTGTTTCGTTTCCAGAAACAGAATTAGAGAAAACCATCTTAAAATTCTTTCCATTTGATCTCTTACAAGAATACACTAAGTACAGAGAACAAGCTATTTATAAAAGAGAAAAAATAAATGCTGATTCAGGGGAAAAAAACAGAATTTCATGGCTGTACCATCTCATTTGTCCTGAGTGTGTCTTAGGTTTTTGCTTTAAAAATTCCACTGGGCATTTTCTTTTTTTTTTTTTTTTTTTTTTTTTTTTTTGTATGTGCTTTATTTTGGTTGGTTTTTTGGGGGATTTTTGGGTTTTTTTAGCTACCTGATGCTCAAAGGGTAGAGGGAAACAGCAGTAACAGCAGAGCCCATGAGCAGGACTGCAGGAGCAGCTAAGGTCCTTCATTTTAGTTTTTAGTTCAATTTATGAATAAATGAACTCCTTTATTCTACACGTGACATTTGAAATCATAAACTTTATAATTGGGAATACATGTTGTAGCCTTCTCAGACTTCCAGAACATGTGATAGCAAGACCTTTTAAGTAAAAATATGTTGGTTTGCATCACCCTTTCTAACCATGGTGGCTGCTAGTGTGATTTGTCTGTGCATTATTTATGTGTCTGATATTTTTGCTGTGGCAACAGAAGGTAAGTGATATGATAATTGAATAAAAGCTGGAGCATCAATGTTTTATTATGTGGTTAGGTCAAATGGGCAACTTATTCAAAGCTCTGGGAGAATGAGGATTTAGAGCTCTTCCCTAAGTAAAGCAGCTTGGGTGGCTTCTGAAACCTCCCAGATTCTTGCTGTTGGTCAGAATGCAGAAATTCCAGTCCCCTACAGCTTTCCTAACAAACTGCAGTAAAGGAACACTTATTTCAGTGCAGCATCCAGCAACTTTGTTTGGAGGTGGTTTGACCACAATCAATGGACTTTGCACTGAAGGGAGTTGAAGAGAGTGCTCACGTGTTCTGGGAGAAGCCAAGTGTTGCAATTCCAGCTGCCTTAAATAAACCCCAGAAACCAGGTAACAAGAAATGCTTGGCCAGGGACTGTCACTTTCTTTTTGATGTGAATTGTGTAAGTTCCCTTTGAGTTTAGTGGGGTAATAAAATTCTGCAGGATATTTTCCTATCCTAAACCATGGGCCTGGCAAAATATGGCATAATTGAGTTAGGTGGGCCCAGCACATTGTAGAGTCATATAAAATATAAATTATAGATTCCTGCTTTTAACATGCATAAACAATAAGCCTGATTCTCTGCCCTGGAGCATAAAGAAAATTAAAAACTAAGGAAATTTAAACAAATGGTCAGTCAGTGTGGGAAGAGGAGCATGGAACTTGTCCCACAGAGAAGTTACCACCTCACCATGCTTCAGGTGGGCATCACTGCTCCTTCAGGCTCTCCACAGCTATGGATTGATGACAGCTGCTCCCCTAATTCTTTCTGAGCTCACCTAAAGCCCCTTTCAGTAGTGACAAGGTCAGTGTTTGCTTTTATGGTGCAAAATAGCGGCATTGCCATTGGAAATGGCACCTTCCAGAGTGACTTCTGCCACCTGAATCATTCCAAATGTCTGATTGCACTCTGCTCACTGTGGCTGAGCAGGTTTCCGGTGTGCAGAGAACACTGAGCCCTCACTGTTCTGAGAGGAGTTTTAATCCAGACAGTGGTGCCAGGGCCCCTGTGCCAGGACTCTTTAGACCTGGAGGAGTCAGGCTCTGCTTAGTGTGTAATCGTGCTTGAAGTCCCAGGAAACCTCCACTAGAGGGAAAAGCTGGAAAATCCACATGAGACAAAATCCTTTTATCTTTATGAAGCCTGAGAAATGGGGGCTTGAGATGCTACGAGTTGTGTTTGTGGTGAGGTTGCTCCACTCCCACTTGCCGTGGGCCACTTCAAGGGCTGATGTCTCCTCATCCTGCATCCAGAAGCTTCTGTCCTGAGAGCTTGTTTATTGTTCCAGGCTCTTCAGAAATGCCAGGCTGGAATCCTTACACATTTCACTTCACCTTTAAATTCCAGAGCTGCCCTCCAGGAGTAAACCATGCCCTGCCCAGGCCAGGTGCTCTCTGCAGCAGCCTCTCCTCTCCGTGGTGGAGCAGGTGCTGTGGCTTCCACGGTGCCAGGTGGCATCGCTGTATCCCACAGAATCCTCCTTTTTAGTTCAAATATAGATGGGAAATGGGACTAAATGTGAATAACCTGCTCTGCATGCTCAGGGAGAGTCTGTCCTCTCCAGCCTGTGGAGCTCAGCCCCCAGCAATCCTCACGCTCTGAGCTACAGATGGCAGAACCTGTTGGGCAGTGCCAGGGGAGATTCCCTGTGGCAGCTCTGGAATCTGCCTTCAGAGCCTCCAGCCTGTCAAACAGCCCTCTGCAAGCTGATACTGTGTGAATAGCTGTTCATGTTCTTGAAATCTGACCAGAAAAGAGAATTTTCTGATTTTTATAGGTCCATTTCATCACTGAAAACCTTTTGCGCTGCCCTTTGTGTCTTCAGGCATTCAAGCAGAGCAGATTTGATAATGCCATGATAATTGTGGCAATTTCTGTAAGAGAAGCTGTTGATTTTCCCTTCCATGAGGATCTCTGTGCGACAGTGAACTGTATGCTGAACTTTAATTTGTCTCGACATTTGTGAATGGAATGGAGCAACATTTTAAGGGTTACTCTTTATAATGTTCTCCTTTCATCAACTTCACCACTGTAGTGAATACAGGCATTGTTGATATTTAAGTGGGGAAAAAACAGAAGTGTCACTGTTCTAAATAACTGGAATATTTTTCTGAATTTTTATGGTAATTATTAATTGCTGTGCTTTTTCAGAAACAGGCATAAAGATTGGGTTCAACAGATTCTGATGATAATGGTGAAAAAATTTATGTATATATACATTTAAGTTGTGTTGATACACACTTAATCTTTAAAGCTTTATTGTTATGGGAAGACATTTGAAATCTAAAGAATAAAGTTTGGTAGAGAAGAGAGAGCCTTCTGACGTGTTTGAGATGTAAGAGAGGCATTTGAAATGCAGAGTTCTATGTTAGCCATTTGAAAAAGTCTGCTCTAAATTCATTTAAAAGTAGGAAATTGGATGGTATTGTTCTGTAAAAATCCCTCTTTATTACCTGGTCAATTTTCAGTGACAAGAATCAATGTTGGCATTAAAAAATTGAATAATAATTGGAACAGTGAATAATTCTGGGTTTTAGAACTCTTATGCTCCAGCTTTGGTGTCCTTCCAGTTTTTTTAAAACTTCTTCCTGTGTTTTTTTCAAGAACACATTTCCCAGTCACTGAACCAAGCATTGATTTGTTGTAGATAAAACAGCAGCACCCCACCTTTTCTATTAATATAACTCCATCTCTTTTGGACAACACAGCCTCCATCTTTTGTCTTTTTGAGAGTGATCATGAAATATTTAATCACAGACTCATGTTTTTACTTTGTAAGGTCTGTGGTTATTTGTGGTTTATATGTGGTTTATTGTGGTTGTTGAATTTAAATACTGTTTCTGCTTTATTCTTCTAATTAAACCCTACAGGTCTTACATGAGACTCAGAATTTCTTGAAAACTGAAGATTTGAAGTTCTTCAAAACATAACCACTCTTTTGATCTTTTTGTGGCTGGTAGGAGAATTTCTAGATGACCTGGAAATAAATGAAAATAGATTTTTATTTTGCTGTTCCTTGCTATTAAAATTCTTTATAACAGTTGCAAAGAATCTGACACGACTGTACAAGCTAGGACTTTTGTTAAAAATACATTGGTCTCTTTATTTAATTAATAAATTATGTTAATTTTGTCTTTGTAATCATCATTCTCTTCTTGTGCATCCTGTGTTCAGCTTTATGGAGGTTAATTAGGGGAACATGGTGTGGAAGGGAAAACCAGATACAGCAAGTTGTACTTTTATCCTAAGATCTTTCCACCATGGTCTGAGGAATTCCTCCAGCCAAGACCAGTGAGGTTGCACTATTTAAAGTGACTATACAAAAGTATAAACAAATTATGATATTGTCAATGATTATGTGTATATTGATAATTAAATAAAAGTCTAGCTGTGCTTTAGGAAAGCATTTTATAATTCTGTTATTTTAAGAAATACCAAAGACAGCATTTCTCAGATACTAACCAGCTATAATCTGCTGTCTGCCCCTGTCCAAACTGGGGTGTCAGGGCTGTGGTCACTGGCAGAAAACACGAAGGCAAAGGCAGAAATCCAGGCCAGGCTGCTGATTTCCTGGTAATAAAACATGAGAAAAAAAAACCTTACAAACTTCTCCATGAGCAGCCCACACTGTTTTGGTTTGCTCTGATCCCTGCAAGCAGTGTTTGACATCTCCTCCTCCAATGTAAGGTGCAATGTTCAGATTGAACTCGAAAATGTTTGTGGCTTTAAATTCTCTCAAGATTAGGTGAACAGCTGCAGGATGATTGACAAGCATCACTTTATTTTATTTATTTTTGTGCAAAAATATATATTCAGAAATATATTCAGCTGTGCAAAAATAAACAATTGTTTAAAATGAAAACTAATTTCAGTGTTTACTGATTTGCAGTTATAGTTTGGCAATGTATCAAAACTCCTAGCATCAAACTGCTAGGAAAGGGAAATAATAAAATTATAATCATAAATATAAATATTATAACATAATATTTATATAATATTTAATATATTATAATAAATATATAGTAAATATATAATTAATTATAGACTCACATATTAAAGTATATAATAATATAGTAATATATAAATATATATAATATAAATATATAGTAAATATATCTTTTAAATATATTGCTATAAATGTATAATAAATTTATATATTATTATTTAATATATATTTTATGTAATATTATATGTTATTATATAATAAAATCAAATAATAAAACAGTGCATCATGGAAATCCCCACTGACCTATGCATTACATGTTATTTTATTGGGTTCTTATTGGCACCTGTGAATGAAAACTTTTTTTTAAACATCTTCCCTTCTTTCCCCAACAAATAAATCTCTGTTAGTCACTTCCTTTGGTTCAGGAAACAAGATGAACTTTCATTTTGGTAGGCTGGCATTTTGCTACAGCTTGAATGGTTTCCTTTCTCTGTGCCCAGAGACTTAAGACTTCCTTATCTGAAAAACTTCACAAAAACTTCCACTTTTAGAACTCCCTTTATCAAATACTTTCAGTATTTTCCAATATTTTCATTTCAGGCAATGAAACACGAAGAAATGTTTGTCTGCCACAAGTCTGTGGTACCTTAGCTGCCTGTAGTAATTTTTCACAGCTTCCTATGAAGTGCATTGTTTATTTATTTGCATATAATGAACAAATTTGCAATGTAAGTGTGACAAATGAGGATAAACAAAGGCTGCCCTGAGCTTCAGTGGATAGCAAACATGCTGCATTTACACCTGCTAGCACAGAATTTGACATAGAGCAGGCTGAAGTTCAATAATCTGATGATTTAAAGTGAATTTTTAAATCACTTGTAATGTTGTATTATTTGGTCTTTAATGTGCATTACATCCTTCTGTGTACCACGGAGATCCTATGGAAATCAATCCAAAAAACAGGATTTTATGTTGTTCTAATACACATCCATTGAGTAAGAATATCAAAATACTCAATTCTTAGTAGAAAATTATACTTTCTTTAAGTAGAAAATGATGTTGGATCTCTCAGCAGTTTGCTGCAGGCAGTAGAAAAAACATTTATTACTCTGAAAATGAATTTATTATTTAATTCCATTGCAATGAGAAATGGCAGCTGCTGTAATGAGCAGCTCATAGAAGACATAAAAAGAAAACTTCAACCACAAGGCCTGTGCTCAGGTTAGCCCACAGGAACAGATCTGACCTTTCTGGGCTTTTAAATGACACAGTAAATAAAGAGAATTGTTTATGAGAGACATGAAGTTCCTGGAGTGGGTCCAGCTGAGGGCAATGAGGATGATTTGGGGACTGGAGAATCTCTGTTCAAGGAAAGGCAGAGGGAGCTGGGTCTGTTCAGCCTGGAGAAGAGAGCAGAGGGGATCTCATCCATGTGTAAAAATGTCTAAAGGCAAGAGGATGGAGCCAGGCACTTCTCAGTGGTGCCAAGCAATGGGACAAGGATGGGCAGGAACTGATGGACAGGAGGTTCCAGCTGAAGCTGAGGAAGAACTTCTGCACTGTGCAGTGATCACAGGCTGGAACAGATTGCCCAGAGAGGCTGTGGAGTCTCCCTCGCTGAGATATCCCAGATATCCCATCTGGCCACAATCCTGGGCCACCTGCAGGGAGGCTGGAGCTGGTGTTCACTGTGGGTCTTTCCAGCCCGCCCCACCTGGGATTCTGTGAAATCCAGCATTTTTGGTGCTCTGTCACCAGGGACACGTGTCCTGGAATGCAGGTGGAGCTCCCAGTGCTGCAGGAAGTGCCAGGGCTGCTCTATCCCGTGGGTCAGAGCCCAGTTCCCTGTCCAGGACCAGTGGTGTTCTCACACCAGGCTCCTGACCTCGAGTAGCACCAGTCCTGTGCAACATTTCTATTCCCTATGGATACTGCCAACCTTATCTGGAATTCTGTGTCCAGTTCTGGGCTCCTCAGGACAAAAGAGACACGGGACTACCAGAGAGGGTTCGGTGGAAGGTCACAAAGATGATGAGGGGTCTGGAGCATCTCTCTTAAGGGCAGAGACTGCAGGAGCTGGGCTGTTTAGTCTGTAGAAAAGACAGAGAAGGGATCTCATTCACTCATAAAAATATCTCAAAGACAGGGGATGGTGCCAGACTCCTGTTGGTGGTGCCCAGAGACAGGATAAGGAGCACTGGCCATGAACTAAATCACCACAAGTTCCACCTCGATATGAGGAAGAGCTTTTGTACACTGAAGGTGGCAGCGCCCTGGCACAGACATTCCAAACCCAGCCGAACGCGTTCCTGCGCCGCCTGCCCGGGGTGACCTCGGCAGGGCCATTAGCCTGGCCGCTCTCCAGAGCTGCCTTCCCTCGCTGGGGATCATTCCGGGCTGGCCGGCAGCAGCCGGGGCGGTGCCGGGCGCTCCGTGCCCGCTCTGCCCGGGCCCGCCCAGGGCGGGGCGGCTCCGCCCCGGGGGCTCCGAGAGCCGCGGCCGCGCCGGGAGCGGCAGAAGCGGGACGGAGCGCTCACCATGGCCACGGTGCGGGAGAAGGCGGCGGCTCTGAGCCTCAGTGCGGTCTGCAGCCCCGCCGCCAGGCCCCCGGGTACGGCTGGGGAACGGGATGGGGAACGGGAGAGGGAGGAGGGGGCTGCCCGCAGCCCGGGACGGCTCTGCCCGCAGCCCGGGACGGCTCTGCCCGCAGCCCGGGACGGCTCTGCCCGCAGCCCGGGACGGCTCTGCCCGCAGCCCGGGACGGCTCTGCCGGCAGCCCGGGACGGCTCTGCCGGCAGCCCGGGACGGCTCTGCCGGCAGCCCGGGACGGCTCTGCCGGCAGCCCGGGACGGCTCTGCCCGCAGCCCGGGACGGCTCTGCCCGCAGCCCGGGACGGCTCTGCCCGCAGCCCGGGACGGCTCTGCCCGCAGCCCGGGACGGCTCTGCCCGCGGCCCGGGATGGCTCTGCCCGCTGTGGGATGCGGGTCCCCGGCGGCCGCAGCTGCGCTCGGCGCCTTTCGCGGCTCCGGGAGGTTCGAAAATTGGCCGCGCTCCGGGAGCCGCTTCCGCCCGGGAGCCCCGTCCCGGATCCGCCAGCGGCAGCTTCGGGACCCGCTGGTCTGCCGGGATCTGCCCTGCCCAGCCCGGTGCGGTGCCCCTGCCCAGCTGCCCCAGCGAGGCTCGGGCAGCTCCGTGTCCCCAGCGCGGGTCAGGAGCAGGTGCCTCGGTAGCGCAGCCTAAGCTGTAAAAAAGCGCTCGCTGGGTTTTGCCTTTTCCTTTTTCCTCCCCTACCTTGACCACCTTAACTCTGTGGAAATTTGTTGTCTTAATGCCACGCTTAATCCCGCTTCCTTTAGAAGAGATCCGAAGGCTCTGTGTGTGTAAGGAAGCGGTGATAAAGCCGTGAGCAGCATTAAACACATTGTACGTGTTGGTATTTATTCTAGCGATAGAAACCAGCCTTGTTGCATGTTTGGTGGTGTCGGGTTTGGGGGTTCTTTTCTCCCAAAGAGCATAGCTGGCTATTGGAATGTAGGGCTAGAAACAAATTCTGTGTTGGTTGTGTTTGTTCTGCCTTCCTGAAGGTGTCATCAGGTTAAAGTATCAGCAGTTGTGTACCTTGTCTGTCTTGTACTTTAAAAGCTTTGGAAACTGGAGGTTCTGGGAGATTTCTACCTTGGCTGGTTCAATGCTGTATATTAAAAAGCTGCACTTTTCTTCTTGTTTTGTTTTTTCCCCTGGACTGAATATTTTCAGAAGGATAACTGTTGCTGTCTTTCTGAAGTGCTGGCATGTTCAAATGGTATTGTGTTCCTTGCTTTCTCTCCCTCTTTCCAGTCTTTACTGCCCCTGTACCTTTCCTTTTCCCCTTGCTTATTTGACAGTTTGTGGGTTTTCTTGCAGCTGGGGATCAGCTGAAAACTGGTTCCCCAAATTGGAATACAACTCTCTGACTAAAGCCACTTCAGACTAAACAGAGCAGAGAAAAACACCTCCTGCATCTCTGGAAAATGCTCATGGTAATATGTTCCAGAAGGAGGTGCATGTTGTTGTTTTTTTCAAACACTGCATCACACTGTTAATTCATTTGGTTTGAGGTCTGTCACAATCCCAGCTGGCTTTCTGTAGGATTGCTGCCAGCTCCTCCTTCCATATTTTGTCCTTCAGCTTTTGATTTCTCTCTTCTTCCCCTGCTTTCACTCTTGGTAAATTATTCGTCTGACTAAAAAACATGTTTTAATTCTAGCCTCTCCGCTGGCTGCAGCTCTCCCCAGTTAGGTGCCACCCATAAACTTGGTGTTGTTTTTAAGTCCTTGTGGAGGCTGAGTGCAGCCTCAGGTCAAACTGTTGGCTGCTGGCATTTTGTTCTAATCAGACTGGTAAATGAGTAATAGTCCAGTGGTTTCACTGGGGAAGGGAAGTGGCGTTGGGTGCACAGAGCTGAGATCTCCGCTGGAGCCGAGGTGGTGAAGGGTTGTCTGGTGGGATAAATGTGGAGTGAGCATCTCAAGAGAATTCGTGGACTCTTGGTGGTGGTCAGGTAGCTGGTGTGTATGCACATTCCTGTAGCAAGCAGGGTTCTGATGTGTCTCTTCACCCCTGCTTCCCTCTTCCCTGCCCAGCTGTGTTGCTCTGTCAGTGCTGGTGGAGGAACCGGGGTGTTACGAGTGTGTAGGGCTGGTTTGTGGTTATGGGAGCAGGGTGCTTGGCAGTGGTTCTGCAAGGATAACCAAAAGGTGACCGAGGGACACACACAGGACAGTGCCAAGGTGAGAGGCTGAAAAAACAGGAACTCCTGGTTGCAAAGCTTTAGGCTGGTGCAGCGAGAGGAGCCACCAAAGAGAGTGACAAAGCGCAGACAGACTTGCTGAGGAAGTAGCAAAGTGTTAATGCCAAAGTGGAAGTCTCAAAGATTTTTAAATCCTTACGAGGTTCATGAAAGCTAGAAGCCAGAAAGGGGGCTGTTCTCTGTGCCTGCAGCATGAATTCAGTCTTTGTCTGCGTTCTCAGGCTTTAGCTTGGCGCAGAAGCCGTTCGGAGCGACGCTCGTCTGGAGCAGCATTATCAGCGCTCTTCAAACTCAAGTGGAAGTGAAAAAGCGCCGCCAGAACCTCAAGTGTTACCATGACTGTTTCATCGGCTCGGATGCAGTGGATGTTGTCTTTGCCCACCTTCTGCAGAACAAGTATTTTGGGGATGTGGATATTTCCCGGGCTAAGGTGGTGCGCGTGTGCCAAGCGCTGATGGATTGCAAAGTGTTCGAGGCTGTCTCAACCAGGGTCTTTGGGAAAGACAAACGCTCCGTGTTTGAAGACAGCAGCAGCAGCCTCTACAGATTCACAAATGCCTCCAACCAGCCAGAGCTTGAGAAAGATTACCAGCAGTGTACCCCACAGAGGTTAGTACACGGAGGTGAAGAGAAGAAATATTCTAGGGGAGAGAAAAGAAAGCTTGTACATTTACAGGGTAAAAATAGACACTGCATAGATGTTTGTGGGTGGAAGACAGGTAGGAAAGAGCAATTTGAAGAGAGTAAATCACTCAGCCTACACGGTTACTTGTTTTCTCTGTTATCACATTGCCTTGGGGAAGGGAGGGGAGAGAGTAGAAATTAAGTGCATTTACATACTGATCTAAATCGATACAACCAACTGGAATTCAGGTGCATCAAACAGGGCAATCTTTAGTCACTGCTTGTCTAGCTCTGGCATAAACCAGTAACCCATGCAACTTCTAAGGGAAAATTATTTTCTCCTTTCATCATCTTTGCTTCACTATGCTTCCAATTTATCTCTTTTTCAGCTGTTTCTTTTTGCATGTCTGACTTGTTCCCAGGCAGGGTAGCAGGTTGTTCTGCTGTTCTGCTATTGCACTCCATCCTAGAGCCAGAGGGAAGTGCAATGGTGAGGTTTTGTTTCCCTGGTCCCTTTAGGAGCGGGCAGAGAAGACCCTGGTACAAACTAAACCCACACAAAGCAGAACGTGTAGATGCCACTTTGCCAAGTAACTTCCCTTAAACGGTTTTAGTGAAGTGTTCATCTCTTCACCCACTCTGATATATTCTCACAAGAAACTACGTGCATGTATTTAATGCAGTAGGTTTAGCAATGTGCACTTTTGAAAATTGTAAATGGTGTTGATCCAAAATGGAAATGCCTTATTGGATTGACACGTTCAGGTGAGTAGCAAATGTGAACTTGAGTTCATCAACCCTGATGAAAAAAGCAGAGGAACAGAGATTAAAAATATTTCCTTTGTCCTGCTTCTCCCCTCTCTCCCATCAGCTCTTGTCCTAAAGCAAACTGTCCCAAGTCCTTACTTAAAAAGAGAATTCATAAGAAATTAGAACCACTTTAATTATATGTGGTATTTAAAAATATTTTCATCACAAGAGCTGTTAAAATAAGACTTAGAATATATTGAACAAACAGTCAATAAACAGGATTATTCCTGTTTTATTAGTGTAGAATGAAGGTGTTTTTCTTCTGGGCAGGGCACAGATCCATGGGTTACATTTCTTCATTTAGTGAAAGGAACAGAGCTATCGATACATGTAGCTTGTCACATCCATGCCAAAGATAGTGGACATCAAAAAGATTTTGCAGTGCTCTAAAACAAGGAAGCTGTGGGAATTTAAATCATACAGCTATGCTTGGAGGAGCAGTAATTTTGTGGCTGGAGTGGTTCTGTTACATGCAAATAGTTTTTGAAGGTGCCATACATTTTCCTGGGTGATTTGGACAGAGGAAGTGTCAGGCAGGAGAGACGAGGGGGAAAATTATGTAAATATCTATATAGGAGAACATTTTTGATCTTGGGACAGTTACCCATATCTTTATGTTCCATTATGTTTGGTTATTCATATATATGTTTATATATATGTATAAAACCTGTTTTTAATCTCAGATATGAGAAGAGCACATTGTTCCACTCTACTCCATTCAAGCCAGAAAACTTGGAGGATCTTTGGGAAAACCTAAGTCTAAAACCTGCAAGCAGCCCTCAAGTAAACATCTCTGATAGCTTGTCCCGTCGAGGTAAGCCAAATAATGTCATTTGTCTGTGGCAGGAGGAAGCTACATCTGTAGGACTGGGAGGACTTGTGCCCCACAGGTTGGAGAGGGAACCAAACTGATACTTGCAGTATTTTGAACACCAGGTCATGAAAAATCAAATTATATTTGTTGCAGGCTTGCCTTTTGCCTTTTTATTTCATCAGACAAGAGGCATTATCTCTTGCTGGAAATAAATCAGCGTTGACTTTAGTGGAGAAGAATACCTAATGTACAGAGCTTGATTTGAGTTAGAAATATTCATAATATTCAGTTACCTGCATTACTTGTGTGCTTGTTTTAGTCAGGGCAAACAGTCTGCTGTGAGCCAGAAGGGAATTGTGTATCTGCACTTCCAGCACTCCTTCGGTATTGTGTGAAACTATTCTTGACAATTCATGGCTTGTCTTTCAGACCATATTATGATCTCATGTTTCCTTGAGTTAAAAGTGCTAAGGCATCCTAGAAAATGTGGTTTCATCATACGGAAATATTCAAGGAAGCTGTGATAAGGAGAGTGTCACTGTTGCACTTTTTTTTCCCCCATCCCTTATCTAGAACAAAGATTGTTTGTAAATTAGAGTACAAAGAGTGTAAGGCACTTCAGACTTATCCGAAAAGCAGTTCTCCCACACTTGTAGTTAACTAAACAAGCGGGTAGTTCTTGCCTTTTGTGGTGATAAAAGCCACTTCAAGCTGATAAGAGCCTCCTGCTTTGCTACTGCAAATCTATTTTGGTGAAATCAATCTGTTGGGTTAGGCCTGATGGGAGGAAGGGGAGTTATCTTCCTTGTGATCGGTTTTTGCCCATGCTGAGTCTCTGTGTGCTTTTTGTACCCACCCTTCCCAGTTATTAATGAAGTGTGGCAAGAACAAACAATTGCTCGCCTGCTGCAGCTGGTGGACCTCCCCCTCCTGGAGTCTCTGCTTGAGCAGCAGGAGATCAGACCTCAGCTCCCAGAGCCCAGGAAGGCAGCTGGATATGTCATCACAAGTAACTACCTGGACAGAGAGATCCTCAAGGCTTTCAGTGACTCACAGTAAGTAATCACTGCAGCTCTGAAGGACTTGCTGCTTTCAGGGGAATGTGGAGCACAGTTGGTCTTTGGGTAGAAATGTGGCAGTCTCAATCTGGCAGAAAGGAGGTGAGCAGACACTTTTTTCCCTGTTGGACTTGGCTGGAATAACTGTTAAATAACAATTGTTTAGTGAGAATGTCTGCTGAACACTGGGATGGTTTTTGAATGCAGTGACAGTAGTTGATGGTATTCAGAGGGGAAATTCTTTGCTGCATTGAGGGAAGAATAGAGGTTTTATAATCATCATGAATTTTTCCTAGAGACATCACTTGTGAAGAAATAGTTTAGTTCCCCCTACTGTATTAAAAGAATGCTGAGCTTGAAACTGTGCATAGAGTTAAAAACATGCTCTGAAAGACTTGTACCAGTCTGAATCAGATCAAGGTTCATGTTTCTGTTTATCCAGCGATAATTGTGTCCTTATCTAACAGTAGAGGACATGATTGACTTTGGGTTTTACTGCTTGTGACTGTTTACTTGTGGGTTACTAATTTTTCATCTTGATTAAATACATAACAAAGAGGCTCATGACTGTGATCTACCCGAGTGTGTCAGGTGGAGTGTCTTGTGTGTGAGTTTCTAATGGGTTTAAGTGCCTCCACACGCAGTTTTCCCTGTGATGAAGGAACCAGTTTACCTGCTTTCTGTGGAAAGCCTTGCAGCCAGCTCTGAAAATTAAATCCACAAATAAATCAGATCCACAATTAAAGCTGCAAACTCAAACCCCTCTCTCTTCCAGGACAGATGAATGGCTCTCAGCAGCAATTGACTGTTTGGAATATCTTCCCGATCATATGGTGGTGGATATCAGCAGGAACCTGCCTGATCAGCCAGACAAAGCAGATACCTGGAAACTGCTGCTGTTTGAAAACATTGGTAGATACTACAGCCAAAAAAAGGAGCCACTCTTAAGCCACGCATCTGAAATTCATTTAGGAATTGCAGAACTATTAGGTGAGTAAAACAGAGCTGTGTTCCAATGCTTATGTGAGACATGTACTAAGAAACTGAGTATTTACCTCAGGAGCCAAGATGAAAAACTGACTTCTATAAGTGATTTTTTTTTTTTTGTTGGTTTTTATTTCTTTGTTTGTTTGGGGGTTTTATGTATGTTTGGGTTGTTTTTTTTTTTAATTTCTAATTTCAGTCAGAAAGACTGTTGTTTGACATTCTGGTTCTTACTTTATGCAGTTCTGTAATCTTTGTTCAGGTCTGTGTAGAATGGCTGTGGAACCACAGTGCTATAATTTGGTACTTGCTGGTATCCATGGAAGTCAGATATCCATGGGAAATGAAATATAAATATAGCCTAATAGTAAATATTTAGGCTGTAAGAGCTAAACTGAAATCTGTATGAGTGCTTGGTACCCCATTGACAACTTTTACTTTTTTACACTGAAATGTTTCTTAAATTTTGTTTGGACAGTGTTTTAGAAAGCTTTTGATGTTTTAGTTCTCAACATTTTATCCTGGATCTCCTTATTTTTCATAAGTTCTCTGCCTTGATTATTCTTCTTGCTTCATGTTAACTGGAATACTTTGCATTTGTATCCCATTCTTCCTCTCTGCATGATAAAGGATATTAGTACAACTTACTTCATTTAAACAATTCACAAATCTAAAATGGCTATTCTGCCTAGTAAGGCAAATTAAAACTTAGCAAAGGTTTACAAAGTAATTTGTAATCAATTCATCAAATTAGCCCATATTCCTCAGTTTTTCTGATATTTTTATTACCACAAGCAGAAGTCATTCTTTTTTTTTTTAATAGAACCATTTCCCTTTTTCAGTATTTCACATCCCCTTTAAGATGTTTGAACTGTAATTGAACTTAATTACAAGGGAGCTTTAATGCCAGGCTGAATGCCTGTGTGGGGGATGTTGTCAGTGTCTGCAAGCAGCTCTCCTCAGCCTGGGAGAAGTTTTTGTGAGAATGAATGGCTGTGTTTGGCTGGTTCTGTTTAGAGAGATGGGTGGATGGGTGTCTCTTCAGTGGCTAACCTAGGTGTTTCATGGTGACATTAATTTAAATGAATATGGCAATAAATACCTTCCTCTCTCCCCAGTGAATGGGAAGATGGAGCAATCTCTAGAAGCTGTTCAGCTCTATTTGAAGCTCCTAGACAGCCAAGTCAGGGAGGAGTTCAGGAGGCTGCTGTACTTCATGGCTGTTGCAGCACATCATTCTGAGCTCAAGCTACAGAAGGAGGTAAATCTGCATTCTTAACAGCTGTTTTACACTTTCTGAAATCCAGAGGTCCCAGGCACTGGTCAGAAAATGCCTTTGTAGTTTGAATTTGTGACTGCAGGAAAAGCAGTGTCTCAGGACTTCTTAATGGGGGAGACTAACTCTCCTCTTCTTGTCATTCTTTCTCTTTATTCTTTAGAGTGACAACAGGATGGTTGTGAAAAGGACGTTCTCTAAAGCTATTATCAACAACAAAAACTTATCCAGAGGGAAAACTGATCTCCTGATCTTGTTCCTTGTGGACAACCAGAGAGATGTGTTAAAGGTAAGAGCTTTTAGAAAAGGGCCAGGTTTTGTTTATCTGGTATGCTCATGGAGAGCTGCCTTCTCTAAGTTGCTGTTGTGCTGTCCCCTATTTCTGTTCCAGATCCCAGGGGCACTGCACAAAATGGTCAGCAATAAACTGCTGGCTCTGCAGAAAGGCCAGGATCCCAGCAAGATAACAGGTAACGCTTCCCTCTGAGCTTTGTAATCGTGTCATGCCCCAAAATGTGGTGCAAAAAAAGTTTGCTGTAACAGGGACTGATTTGATCTAAAGAAGGGTGGCTCTGTAGAATCTCCGGGGTGGGTGGAGTGTGGTGATAATCCTCTGAATGTCTCATGTTTCCTTTCAGGTTATACCTTTTGCCAAAAACTTGATGAAAGAGAATATCGATCCAACACGGAGAAAACCACAAAAGATGAGCTGTTATCTCTATTGAAAGCTATTGATGAAGATTCAAAGCTCTCTGACAAAGAGAGAAAAAGGCTGCTAGGTCAGTTTCATAGTAGTAATCCGAGTATTTTTATGCAGTATTTTGGAGACAGAGTTACTAATATGTGTGTGTGAGACTTTAAATATTGATTACATTGTATACCCCAGCAGTGAAAACACTAATATATTTGTAAATCTTTTATATTCATGTATCTGCCTAATAAAATTATTTTGTGGAAATGGATGGAATTTATGCAATTATTACCAACAGTACCTGAGTTTAATGTGTATTTATAGTTTAGCTTTTCTCATTCTTAAGTGCTATAGGACCTTTTAAACAAAATAATACTTTTCCTCCCCAAAAGCCAAGTCTGTTGACTCCCTCTATTCTATATCAAAATCACAGAGATGGAAGACACCATGAATGAAATCTCTCTGCCACCTTTTGCCCCAGCACTGAATTTTATGCTTTTTTTTTTTTTTTCCTAATTTGCCTTGGATTTTGTGACCATCACATAGGATTGATCTTTTGACTTGCTGTGTGCTAGAGAGAGCTGAAAAACATGTTCTGCTTGATATTGCACAGCTTTTCTGCAGACTTGCCAGCTCACTAACTTATGTGTGTGACAAATTACTGTGCTGTTTTAAGCTCAAATGGCACCATATTGAGGAATTGGCTCTCCTGGGGTGGTGAAGCCAGTCTGGCTTTGATTGCCACAGGATGTACTGATTGTGGCTGCTTATCTTCATCCCTGCAGTGTTTTGCTCTGTCTGTAACTTACTGATGGCACCAGCTGTAATCAGAAAAGTGCTGGAGCAAATGAAGGGCCTTTGGCTTTTCTTGTGGCATTTCTTATCCATGTGTGGTCTACAGTGGAAATACCAAGATCTGCAACACAGACAATCATATATATATATATATATATATATACATGTCGTTCTAATTGGGAACGGCAGGAAAGAATGACAGGACTCTCAAGGGAGTCAGAACAGGAGAGAATCTCTAGTTTATTGCTTCAGTCATGCTATATAGACTAGTTCGTGGAAAGTACAGAAAGGAAACTCTTATTGGTTAGTAAAGTGCTACATTACCATCATTGGTCAGTGGCGTTCACCAGCCCCCGACCTTCTCCTGCAAGGAAAACAACAGGACAGACAACAGCACCTGGCAGTTGTTTTCTGTCTCTGAGGATTGTTTTGAAATCCTCCTATGAATTTCCCAGGCTAGCTTCTCAGGCAGGCCTGGCAGGCTATGGGGCCTGCAGCTTGCTCCAAAGCTAGCTTCCATACATATATATATGTATGTAACATGATCAGACATCTAATTTTGACTCTTGTGGAGTTACCTTTGGACTGACACCACCAAAACTTTATTTATTGGGAAAAAAAAAAAACAAACAACACCTTTTGTTCCATTTAAAGTGTTGAGCTCTGTTCTTTTATTTAGGAACAAAAGCTAATTTAATTATGACAACGAAGTGTGTTACAGTCACAGCTGGTGAGCTGTTCTTAAAAAACACAATCCTAGGTCAGACTCTCCTGATTTCTGGTGTCTGCTGCCAGGGGCCAGAGTGTTTGTCTGAAATGGAGCTGAGGGACTTGGTGTGTGGAGCAGGACAATGTTTTACTGTGTCCTGAAGGGGGATGAAAGACAAAAATGTAAAAAGCTTCTTCTAGTTAATTAGAAAGGACTTCTAAAAATAATCAGTTCCTGAAAGCTAGCAGGGAACTATAAGCCTTTATAGTAGTCATAGTTGTTAGTTTTAACTGAAAGCTTTTTATTGTAAATGCACTTCCTCATAAAAATTAGCTTAGCTCATACTTTAAAATGTGGGGATGGAAATCCTAAGGTAGTGGTGGTGTTGGATTGGTTTGCTCTTCAGCAGAAGTATTTTCCCTTTTCTACCTCCTGCCTGCTGTACCACCACGGTTAATGGGATGAGGTTCCTATCCTGGAAATGAGCTGCTGCCTGTGGCTCTCGCCTGCTGCAGTGAGAGTCCCGGGTCACAGATCCCCTGCCCTGTGCCACACTGGGCTGGCTCCGGTGCCGAGTTTGTGTCCGGGCCACGGAGGAGCAGCCGAGGGTGGCCCAAGGCAGGGTCAGCCCGCTCCTTCCTCTCTTCAGGGCGATCCAGCTCTTCTCAGAGCACCTCACGCTCCCCCTTGGAGCAGCTGGCGGTCACACCGTGACCTGTACAAGGTGCCTAAGGACGGCAAGGACAATCCGGGACTGCGCTCCCCGCTTCCTGGGGGGTTAATCTGAATCAGCGTTGTGTGATGGGGCTGACCCCGCTCTGTCCATCGAGGTCCGGGCGGGGGCTGCGAGGGGCTCCGGTTGGAGTCGGGCCCTGCTCCTCGCTCGGCTGCAGCGGGCCGGGTGCGCTGCCCCGGAGCCGCCCGTGCCCCGCGAGCCGGGCCTGCGGTGCCTCTCCCGCGGTGCCGCGGGCCGGGCCCGGTGCCGGCGGGGGCGGCAGGGCCCGAGCCCCGCCCCGGAGCCGCCGCGGCCCGCCCTGCGCTGGGGCTGCGGCGCCGGCCCAGCCCCGCTCCGCGGCCGCAGGAGGGGCCGGGCCCGTCCGAGCCGGCGGCCGCGGCGGCTGCTCCGAGGGCGGTAAGGCGGGGCAGCCCGGCCGGGGGCGGCCCGGGGCGGAGGGCGGCGGCGGGGCCGGGGGCGGCGGGCAGGGCCCGGGCCCAGCAGCGCCGAGCGGGCGGCTCCGGGCCCGGGCGGGCAGCGCTGCGCCGGGGCCGCCGGGCGGGCTCAGCACCGCATCCTCCCGTTCGGCCCAGCGACCCACAGCCCCCCGGGCTCGTTTCTCCCCTTAGCCCACCGATGAAGCCCGGAGCTCCCGGGCCTTGCGAAGGGAAAGCGTGGCCGGAGCGGCGGCGCTGCCCGGGCCGGTGGGGATGGGGACGGTGCCCTGTGAGCTCCCTCCCGGTAGTGATGGACCTGGGAGGGCCTCACGCAGGACAGGAGCGGAGGGGAAACAGCGGAATTTCACAGCGGAATTCCCCTTTTAATTTGGAAGAGAGACGGGGTACAGGCTGCGGCTTGCCTGCTAGCGGCTTACAAGGGAAAGCAGGTTGTGCTGGGGCAGGTGAGCAGAGGGAAGAGCTGAGGAAAGGCAGCCCGGAGTGCTGGGGCCGCAGGTCAGAGGAGCTGCCGGCTGCTGTCTCATACAGTGGGATCCAGGAGCAGCTGCTCCAGCCTTTTGTGTCCTCCAGGGAAGCACAGCGAAGTTTGTTCAGTGCTCCTCACGTGATTCGAGGACCTGTAATGAAAAGAAGATGGGGAAAAATGTTGTGTTTAAATTTTAATTTTCTCGCATTTCTGTTTTCATTAAAAATAAACGCAAGGAAAGTGCCAAGAAGTAGACTTTGCTCTATTAAGAGTCAGAATTGCCTTTGTGAAAGGAGGGATAATGATCATCCTTCTGGAAGAGGTATTGTCAAGCTTATTTACCCGGTGGAAAGAGGGTATGTTCTAGATGTGTTCTACCAATAATAGCAGTAATCCATCAGAAAAGAGCAGACTATTGCAAACTAAACAACTAAACCAACAAGTGTGCCTGTTTACCTCATCTGCTGAACAGTCATTTGGTAAAATGGCCCGGGAGTTCTAATACCTGCCCCTCCATAGCTGAAATAGGATTTTTCTAAAGCAAATGGTAATGAAAATGAAGCTTGGGCTGGGTTTGAGGCTGTAGCTCTTGAGCTGCCATTTTATGGAAGGCAACACTTTAGGGTGTAGACTGTGTGGTAGGAATGATGGCCTGCTGGGCAAAGCTGGGGGTAGGAATCATTAGACTGATGCTCTTGTCCCTGTCATTTATCTTCTGTGAGTCCTCAAGCAGCTGAACTCAAACCTCTGTTTCCCCTCTGTAAGTAAGGTTTATTACAGTTCTCTGCTTTTCTCAGGGTAGTGAGGATAAAGTGCAGTGAGAGATTGCAAGGTACTAGGAAGTGTTGTGTGCATTAAAGACTTAAGTGCGGCTTGGTTGAGTCATCTTTATGGCTGAGATTTGACTTCAGGAGGATGCTTTGTGGAAGAGAGACCATCTAGTCTGGAATGAATGTGGAAGCCTGTATGATAATGCTTTTATCCTAGCCAAATTCAACAACAGGTTTCTCTCTCTCTCTCTCTTTAACCATCCTATTTTATATTTTATATTTTACATTGCAATGGTTGCTATGCTCTTCTCTGTGAACAGCCCCTTTATTAACAGAGCTCCTCATCCTTCATCTAGAGCTGGAGTGAGTCTAACAGTACCTGTGCTGATGCCTGTGTGCCGAGGGTGCTCTCCTGTGTCATTTATCCCAAGCTTTTCATGCTGTTTTCACTTCTAAAATAGAAATGACACAGTGCTGTGGGCAAGTGTTGCATGCTGTTGTCTCTCATGCATCGAGCAAGATGATGATCCTGAGTCATTGCTGTAGAGCAGAACTCTTCCTTACATGCCCTGAGCTTTCCAGCTGTCCTGAGGAATCACACTGTGCAATCAATTCCAGCACTGGTGGAGCAGGGTTAGTTATTACAGCTGTTGTACGAAAATAAATCCCAGTGATGCATTTTATATTTCTACACTGTTGCTTGCTTCTGCTGCATCCTCTTCAGTGCAGTTATTGATGATGTATTTTCTCTCAGTAGCTGTGAGAAGAGAGTGTCTCTCTTGCTGAGAACTTGGTTTATTTCAGAATGTGAATGTGGGGATGGTGGGATACTAGGGGAAAGAGGAAGTTTTTGTTTTTCCAGGAGCTTCTTTTTATTTTGAAAGCACACTCTTCTGGACTCCCACTTCACAGAACATCTTAAGTTATTCTAATTTAGAGACATCATATGCTCTCAAAGAGATTTCTGTAAAATTAAAGCCTGAGCAGCAGCTTCCTGCATGGTCGTTTTCAATGGTGGATGCAGAAATTACATTCTTTATAGGGAAATCTGAGAATGAAATAGTGAAGATAAGGAACAGTGAAACTTGGTTTTCTACTGGTAATTGTTTCAATGTAACTTTGGGTACACTGCAGGTATCTGCAATGTGATATAAATATCCTTTAATATGTCATGTCTAATAAAGCAGGATTTTAATTACTCTAACTGTTCTTTACTGTCTTAAAAAAACCCCAAACAACTGTGATGTTTTATGCATAAATCAGGATCCTTGAATAATGAAAACATGGGAATATAATTTTATATTAATTTCTCTCTAGTTCTTTTGCTGCTTCTTATTGCTTTTGGATGGCTCAGAGGGAAGTTTTTAAGTTGTGAGCAGTTGGGGCAGGCCATAGTTCAGGAATATGTTATGTTCAGGAAGATTTATTGCTGTGTAGTAAGGAAATGTTGTCTCATAATCTTTTGTAAAACACTTTTGTAATATTGTTCTGAAGGTGTTTTTCATCTTTCTCCTAAAAGCAGTGCTAGGAAAGAAAACAATATCTTTTTCTCTCGTCTCTCTCGTTGTGGCAAGGGAACAGTTTGAGATTTTTAAGAACTGACTAGGACTGCAGATTAAATAAATGGTAGCTGTGTTGAAAGCATCCCATTTTGTGGAAGATGGGAAGTGAGTCACTGAGTCCAAGTCCCCTGCCGTTATGGGGATGACATCATACAACTCCTCATAAGAATTATTCTAAATTATTCTTTAATTCTTAATTTATTTTTTTTTCTTAATCAGGAGGATTCCTGGTGATGTTTACCCACTCAGCCATGTCAGAAAATGCTTATTCATTCCCTTTTTCATATTTTTTCTTTTTGTAAAGAACCACCTGAAAATGTCTCAGAATCCTGACAAGCTAAATTCAAGTGAAGAAAAGTTGAGTGGTTTGGAGGATGATCAGGACGAGAACTTGGACAACTCGGATCAGTCTGTCCGAAAAAGAATACGACAGAGTGTTCCAGGGTCACACAGAGATGATACACCAAAGTGTAAGCAAAACTGCTTTATGAAATACAGTAAAAAGATGGTAAATTCTGTAATTGTTGTTGGAGGCAATCCTAGTGTTTTATAGCATTCTGTGCAAGTTTGTCTTGCAGTTAATTGCAGTGTGACTCTTGATGATATGCCTTGAAACTGTAATACTTCTCTCCCCGTTTTCTTTTTATTTCCCTAATTGTACACACAGTGTGTACATTTTCTTAATTGTACACAATGACCACGTTGCTCTGAGCCACGTATATCCTAAATATCCTGGTGTGTTTGTGCTCTTGGAATGGATAAACACAACCCCAGTGTGTTCCAGCTCAACTGTCTCTGCTGTTTGCCTTATCAGCTGAACCTTCTGCATTGCTGCAGCCCCTGTTCCTACTGCAGGGCAGAAAAAGCTGTTATTAACAAATATAAATTGACAAATCTTGTCAGCCCCCTCACAAGATAGATGGAAAGTTGTATATTTAATCCTAATACTACTTCCATGTAAGCAGGACTGCTTATTTTTCTTAAGGCATATTTTTCTTTGGCATTCTGCTTTTGACATGAAGGTCTGGATGCAATATGGGAGCCAATATTTCTGGCAAATCTGTAGATAAAACCAAGGGGAAGTTTTCTGGCTCCAGGGATTCAATTCAAAGAAGCCTAAGTGCTCAGGGTTCTAAATTTCTGTAGGGAGTGGCTCAGCAGTAACATTTTGTTTGTTGTATTCTTTCTATTTTTTAATTGTGTTCGTTATGACTTGAGGTTTAGGGCTGTGTTTAGTGGAGATGTTCTGAGGGAGTTTCTATTCCTATGCCTTGCTGGTTGCCTGGTGGGAAATGGGATGTTTGTATGGAGAGAAGCTCTGAACATGTGGAAGTAAAAAGCATGGCACAGTCTAGCACTGCACTGTACCACAAAGAAATGGTTTGATCTCGAGCCCTTCCCTCATGTGAGGGAGCAGGTATGAGAATGAAGTGATGTGATTTAGGAGCAATCTTTGGCCAGTGAAAGAGTCTGAGCTCCTAGTACCCCCACTGCTGGAGTGAAGTCATTTGGCACTCGGACAAGAGCACTGGGAACTTTGCTGTCTGCTGGTTCTTCTCAGAATATCAATCCTCGCTGTGTTCCCAGAGTCACTCTGCAAGGTTAAGCTCCAAGCAGAAGGAAGTAAGGATTTAGGAGGGCTGCATGAAAGGAGAAAGATATTAATGAGAAACAAGCACATTGGAACCCAACTGTATGAACTCAGAAAGGTTCTGCGTGGCAGACAAGTGATTGACACTTTCTGAAAGACCTTTTCTATGTAATTACTTAAATCCAATCAACATGGATTATCAAATGAGATGGTCATAATAGTTTGCCCAGAACATTTCTCAGGGAGCCCAGCCTATGAAGAACCCTGCTTGGTTTCTTTCACTTTGGGATTAGTATGTTGCTCCTGTGCCTGAACTGTAGCTGAAGTCAATGAGCTACAGAATGGAATGGATCCATCAGGGCACCAACCTTTTCACTAGCCCAGGGCCAGTTTGAGGCTGCTGGCTCATCCTAGTCAGTCCCAAATGCATGCCAGGGGAAGAGCTCTTTAAGCATTGGTGCTGCCACTGCTGCTGTCCTCTGTTTTTTCTGTGATGGCCTCTGGGGGGGAAAAAAGAGTTTGGAGGGGTGCCATTTGCACTGGAGTAGTGAGAATAATTAGCTACTGGTGTGCTGCTGCTTAACAGTGATGGTGATTGTTTGTTGACTGCTTTAATGATGAAATCACTTCCTTGAAAAATGTAAAACTGAAATGGCAATATCTACACAATACTTGTGGAAGTAGTATGGTGAAAATGCTGCTGTTTGTAATTATTTCTTCCTACAGTGTGGAGAAAGATGCCAAGATGTTACTAAATCATCCTAAAGAAGTTTTGGATTGGGGGGGCTTTGTTTGGGGATAGTTTTTAAAAGAGCTTGATAGAAGCAATTGACATACTGAACCCAGAATATCAACTGGGATCCACACCTTGGATTTTTGAAATATTCCAACCTGTGTTGTCCACCAGATGGGACAGGAAGGGAAGGGAAGAACAATCTTCAGCTGATACTGTCACTTGACCCTGTGTACTGTCAATAAGGTGGAAAGGGTCCAAAAAGACTCTTTCTGCAGGCTTTTGCTGAGAACTGTCTGACAGTATAATTGATGTTGCAGCCAGTCCCTCTCGGCTTGTGTCAATAGAAGAGCTCATGGAGACAGCAAAGGCAGTCACCAACATGGCACTGGCACACGAAATTGTGGTGAATGGAGACTTCCAGATAAAACCAGCTGAATTGCCAGAAGACAGGTAAGGTTGGTACCAAATAGGTACCTAAACAAAATTGTGTTTGTAGAGCTGCAGAGCAGGTGAAGGCTCTGGCTGGTTCTTGTCTGGCAGTGCCTGGGAGGAGCTAGGAAAGAATATAAGAAGAACTGCACAGTTCTGCTTCCCCAGACATGTGTGTGTGAAAGCCTCTTGGATTAATTGGACATGTGTGGTGCAAATCCCAGAGTGCTGTGGTTTCTGTTGTGTCCCCTTGTTCATCTGCAGCCTTTCCAGTGCCCCAGCCTGGCTGCAGATGTAGGTAGTGCTTTTAGCAGATTTGAAACTTTCACTGCCTGTGGGAGTAAGATGAAACTGATTATTGTAGCTTTTCCTGTCTGTTTCTTCAGGGATATTTTGGGAAGAGATTCCTGTGTTTTATTAGGTTAGTCCTTGCTCCTTTCAAGTTTGAAGTCTTTCCTTCTCTGTGCGAGTCTGCAGTAATTGTGTGCCCTGCTGAGAGGGGAGAACAGAGGAAGTTTCATCTTCTGTTCCTCTCTCTCACTCACAGTGAGGTGTGGCTGAGAGCCTCCTGGCTTGATTTGGGAAAGGGGGTGCATATTTCATGGAAGGAACTTGGTCCTCATTGGGGTCAGTGCTGAAGTGACACCTGGTGTGAACAGGAGCTGTATTTTGAATTAGAAATTAATTTATTTTTTTATACAAACTGATCTGGGCCCTTACCTCAGAGTAGGTGCAATACTTATGTATGAAACAGAAGATTTTGTGTCAGGGAAGTTACTTAATTTCTGTTGTGTTTACTAATGAATTTTATGTAGTGGAATTGATTCTACTTAGTGATGCCTTTAAAAGGAACATGAATACTGGTCTTTTGAAGGCAAAATATATTTTTTGCCATTTTTGTTCTCTTCCAGTTATCTAGATGTAGCATGTGACAAATACTTTGAAGGATTTTAATTTGCAGCCACCTTTGCTCATGTGTAACCCTGTATTAGGACATAAGCCATTCCAAATCCCGTGTCCAACTTTTCTTGCTTTTCTGAGCAACTTTAAATGGCAGATCTCTGTTAATCATCACATAGTTATTATTACATTATATTCACATTATTACATGCTGTGCTTCAGGAGCTGCAGGTTATCTTTGTGAGGTGGTGCAGAGACCAGTACCATTGTTTTTAACATGTTTATTCACAGTTTAGAGAAGAAAGTCAGAGATATTGTGCATAAAGCTTTCTGGGATTGTCTGGAAGCTCAGCTGGAGGAAGACCCCCCGACATATGATCATGCAATTAAGCTATTGGGAGAAATTAAGGAGGTAAGATGATGTGATATGAAAGGAAATGACTGAATTTGAGTAGCTGCAATGAATGGGCAGAAGTGGTTGGAATTTGGCTTTTCATAAAAAATCCTCTTGTTCTTTTTCATTACTGTATCACTGTGAACATATACAAGCTGTATAATCCTAGGGGAAAAATTTGAATGTAAAACCAAATGCAAAACCATGTAAGGTGAATAACAGGTAAGCAATAGCAGCTCCAGAATTCCAGGCTTCCTTCATCTTATGGCACTGGTATTAGTTATGGAATCAGTGAGATGCTCCAACACTGGGCTGATAAAATCAAGCACAACAGTCTGAAGTATGATCTGTGTCACAGAGGATTTACCCCTCAGTAACTTCAGTATCACTCAGCATGAGGTGAAACATTTGGAGTTGGTGAGTGGTTGGCTAAAAAAAAAATAAAAAGATAAATTAAATGATTGAATTGTTTACATAAGAATCCCTGGTAGTGTTCAAGGCCAAGTTGGATGGGGCATTAAGCAAAATGGTTTAGTGGGAGGTGACCCTGCCCATGGTAGGGGTTTGGAACTGGGTGATCTTTAAGGTCTCTCCTGACCCAAACCATCCTATGATTCTATAATTCTGTAAGAGGTGGTTCAGTAACTGTTTTGATCCTTATAGTCTTTGATGTGTAGAACTAATGCACTGTTAAAAACTTTCAATTTCAGAGTCTTCTGTCTTTCTTGTTGCCTGGTCATACTAGACTGAGAAACCAGATTACAGAAGTTCTTGACCTGGATTTGATAAAGCAGGAGGCAGAGAATGGGGCCCTTGACATTTCTAAGTTGGTCAAATTTGTTATTGGGATGATGGGGACTCTCTGTGCTCCAGCTCGAGATGAAGACATTAAGAAACTGAAAGATATTCATGAAATTGTTCCTCTTTTCAGGTACTGAAATGTGTTTAGCAGTCATGTTCAGAATCCCTTAAATAATTTTAGAGGTGGGGGGTGGAGTGGGCAACTTGCAGCTCCTAGAAGGAAAAGAGTGATAGGGAAAAGGGTACAGCTGTGGTGTGAAGGGGAGAGATGTTCCAGGAGTCATTAACAAGGACCATCTCTGACCTGGTGAGTTGGAGTATTTGTCTGGCTCCTGCATGTCACTGAAGGACATTTGCTTAAATGTCAAATGCAAATAAGCTTTAAAGCAGCAGATGAATAGTCAGTTTGTATCAGAATTGAATGTCAAAAGCAGAAGGTGAAAAAAGCACAAGGGGGAGCTCAGGGGAAAAGCATTACTGGTTTCCAACTAGTTTGTCCTTTCCTCCCAGTTTGAGCTCTCTTTACCCCACTCCCTGTGTAATTCCCTGTCAGTTCCAAAGGGAGTGTGTGTTCCACATCTGGGAGCATCCAGGCTTCTGCTTTGCCACCATGTTCTCAGTGGCACAGCTCAATAGCTGGGAGAAGCTTCATTAACCTTGCTGTTTTCTAATTTGAAAAGCTTCCAGGAGTTCAAGATTGACTTGGCAGAAATATTGCCAGCAGGAATTAGGTTGCTTTGAAATTAAAATATTTTCCTTTGGTGTTTGTTTGTTTGTTTGTTTTTCCTTTTTTGCCTCTTGGGTCTGATTATTCACGTCCCACCGAGGCTGGCTTTCCAGGCTGCCAGCAGCCATGGCATGCAAGCTTGGAAACCCAGATGTCTTTTCATATACAGTATTGCACATCCTGGGAGATAAAAATCTATGGAGCTAGTGAAGTTAATTCCATGGAGGCTTTTTTACAGAGAGCAAGATTTGTTTCCCACTTGGAAAAGACACATGCATGCATGTACATGCTTGCTCCAGCTTTCTCTGTCTCATGCTCTGAAGTTGTTAAGCTGTTACTGTTTCCCATGCATGTTTTTGCTCTTTCCTTAGACAATCTGTAATAAATCTTGTAAACAGCACCTCTGAAACATCTGCAGCCTTGAATAACTTTTTCTGTTTGTTTGTTTAGAGCAATTTTCTCTGTATTAGACCTAATGAAAATGGATATGGCAAACTTCGCTGTCAGTAGTATTAGGCCAAAATTAATGCAGCAGTCTGCTGAATATGAAAGAAAGAAGTTTCAGGAGTTTCTTGAGAAACAGCCAAGTATGACTTTGTTCCTTTCTTTCTTCCCCTCTGACCTCCCAGTAAACCGTGTCTTTGCTTGTAGATCATGAAAAGAGCTCAGATATTTTTATAAGTTCTAGAATTCATGTGGTAAATGACAGCTTGTGCCCCAAAACTATGGTTAGAAAAAAAATCTGCCAGAACAATAGTTCTGCCCTTGGTACATTCAGTTTAATTTCAGTACAGCATAGGGCATGATTACCCAGCATCATCTCACCTCTGATTTCCTGTAGCTGTGTGGTTTTGTTTTAGACGTTTTGCTTGATGCAATAAATGAAATGCATGTCATACCTGATATCATGGGCATTAGTCATAATAACTAATGGGATTGTTTGGAAATTATTGGTGGAAAAACCTGACTTTGGAAAGGAATTTTCTTAACAAGATTTTTTCCTCTGCTCTTCCAGATTCTTTAGACTTTGTCACAAAGTGGTTGCAAGAAGCAGCAGATGATCTTGCAAAGCTGGGACATGAAACGTTGCCTCCCCACTGTAGCGATGGTGCCACTGGTGGACCTTCTGCCTTGTGCTTCACTGCTGTACAAAATCAGGCCTATCTGAAGCTCCTGAAGTGGGATCACGTGAACAGGCCTTTTCCAGAAGTAGGTATTAAACAGAAAAACTGGTCTGTGCTTGTTCCACTTCTCTATTCCCAGGACACAGCAGAAGCTCTTTTGATTTGCAGCCTTGCAACATGTACAGTACTGAACCATTGATCTCTGATTGGGAGATCTGGCAGCTCTAATAGGTGCTTATCTTTCAGTGCTGGAACCTGCTTAGCTGGAAAAGAGGAGTCAATGCTTTTCATTGTGCTCCTGGTGCTGGCCTGCTGTTCCCTGTGCCTTTGCTGCTGCATCCCAGTGTCCCTTCCCAGCCCTGCAAACTGACTCCATGCTGTGCTGGCTCCCTCCCTCCTTGCAGACGGTGCTCATGGACCAGACACGCTTCCTGGAGATCCAGCTGGAGCTGGAGCAGCTGCTGCTGGTGGGGACAGTGCTGCTGGTCACCTTCAGTGCAGCAGGCCCAGCACTCGTCGATGTGCCTGGATTCACTGAGAAAATCAAAACCATCGTCAAGGTGCTGCTGACGGGAATGCATCTTCCGTGAGTATGGCACAGTGCTGCTCTCAGGGACAGCTGGAGCTCTGGTGTCACCCTGGGAAATGATCAGGTTATGCCTCTTTCTGGCTGGGGACTGCAGGAAACGCAGAGGAGGTGATGAGGGCTTTCTATGAGCCCAGGCTGACAGTTCTTCAGCTTACACAGAGCTGTCTTTTCTTGCTCTGCTCTTCCATGATTTGTACAAGCTGCTTTTTCCAGAGACTGCTTTTCATGGTGCCAGGCTGGCACAGGAGAGTGCCAGCAGCTGCCCCTGCTCAGTTTGGGCCAGCCTCTCCAAAAACCTGAGTGTGGCACAGTGAGCTGCCTGCAGATTTAGTGATTACACCTACGGGTTTTGCTTTAGTCAGAGCTGTCCTCAGGCAGAAAGTCAGCTCTTACATGTATGGATTGCTCAGGCTTGAAGTCTTGAATGTTCTCCTACTTCCTTGCTTTAGATCCCAGCTTTATTTTTCATGTATATATAATTGTATTAATCTTTATAATTGGCTTTATCTGCGTTATGCTTTTTCCACTACATTTGATAAATTAATTCTAATTGAATGGTTTCTTTTTTAAAAGTGGGAAAACAGTGAGTAACTAATACAGCTATGCTGTATCTCCTGTTTTCCAGCTCCTTTAACCTGAAGGAATCCCTGGCCACTGTGGGTGAGAAGGTGTGTGCTGAAGTGAGCAGCTGCCTTTGCCAGCATGGCTTTACCCCGTTCTCAGCTGAGAGAGAGGCTGTGCTGAAGGGACAGATCCAGGCGGTGGCCAGCCCGGATAACTCCATCTGCAAGCTCATCGGTGAGTCTGGAGAGTGCTCTGCTCTCCCTGCCTGTGGAACTGGGGCTGGGGGGTGTGCAGGGCTCCTCTTTCCATTCTTTCCACGTCGTTTCCACGTTGTTTCCATGTTGTCTGTCCAGCTTGCTGACCACCTTCAGGCTTGTTGCATTTTACATGAGGTTACGCTGTTTCTAATTCGCCCTCTCTTTTGAAAACAAACCGAACCCATTTTTTTTTCCCCCCCCCAGATTCTCGAATTCAAAAGTTTCTGGAGAATTATCTTGCATCCAGTCACCAAAAATCATTGCCTGCCATTCCTGGAGGATTAGGCCCTATTCAGAGGGAGCTGGAGGAGATTGCTGCCAAGTACATTCGTCTTGTCAACTACAACAGAATGGTCTTCAGCCCTTACTACGATGCAGTCCTTGGCAAAATACTGACTAAGGAAGAATCCCAAATTGTAGGGAAGTCAGAAGAATCATAAAACCAGTCCTTGTGCTACCACTACAGTATTGTCAGCTACTAAATAAAACTTGTACCAATATTTGTTTAGGAAAACAGCTTTCCGTGTAAATACTGGTTCCTTTTAACCCACAAGTGGTGACTGGTGAGGGAAATACAGGAGATGCAAAAAGGGTCCTGAGGTAAAAGATGAGAGATGCATTTCTAATATAATTATGCAACCTGGGGTGGGGAATATCATGGGAGTTTTCTGGCTGCAATTTTTAGATTTTTGAGCTGATGATAGATAGGGCAAGTTTAAGAACCAAACTTTGTATTTAAGTGGCTCGTTTTTAGGGCATTTAACTCTTCATTTACAGTGAATTTAGTTGAATTTATCCACAGCTGATTAGCAATGGTTCTTCCCAGAAAGGGTGATTCGGTTTTTTAAAAAAATCTTACTTTAAAGAATTAATAAAGCTAAAATTCAAAAGAAGAACTTTACCAGACAAAACACCAAGCCAAGCAGCACTTTACTGTAACATTATGGTGAGTATGGTAGGCTTACTGGCTTTTTCTGTATTTTACTGCATTTTTAATAGCATTTTTTTGCTGTTTACCTGCAGATGTTACAAAACATAATATATTTTTGTAGCAAATTTTCTGGTTATTGGGTAACTATCCTCTGCTATGTACAGTACTACCAGAGGTGGCAATCTTATAGATTGCAGCTGTATTTATATCTTGTAAAGATTTCAGAAAGGGCAGAGCTAAAATGTTTTGATAAAAGTGGCATTTCTTACCTTTTTGTTGCTAGTAATTTACTCCTTTTTAGGTGAAACACTAGTTTTAAAGTAAATTGTCATTTGCAGAAGGTGGATTTAAAGTGTGTGAAACTTTAGGTTGAAAATTTGGGGTTTTTAAAAAAAACTACAACAGGAGATGGTTGCATATTCAATCATGTCTTCAAAAATATCTGGGAAGTGCAGAGCACTGTGGGCACTATTAAGTGATTTTAATGTACTGTGAGAGGTGAGTGGTTTGATGTTAGTTTGAATATACAGGGAATATTTTAGTAGATTTTTTTCACTTTGTAGAGGTGTTCTTGAAACTTAGAATATTTGTAGGTCTTGAATTTAATGAGCTACTTGTTGTATAGAGAAGAGCCCAGTGATCTTTTACATTGCATTCTCAGGCTCAGCTGGGAGGTAAGTGAAATTTTCCTCTGGTTGAGTACAACAGTGTATTTCAGTAATCAATATTTGATGGCTTTATGAAAGCAAAGTTTGTAGTTACACACAGTAAGTGGCCCAAGCATGAGGTTGTCCAAACCAGAACGTGCTGTCTTTAAAAAAAACAAGGAAAATGGTATGTGAAATAAATTAAATAAAGGGGCCCTTGTATTGCCAACAGGCAGCTTAATTTAGGAATCAGCCAAAGTAACAGAACTTGTAGAAGCACTTGATTATGATCCACTGTTGATGCTTCCCTTTCCAGTTTCCTTTAAATGTCAGTGGGGATAAAGATGCACCAACTTTGTGTTTGGAGGGGGATGGAAGAAATAAGACCTTTTTTTCTATATTAGCCTATGCAACTCTAAACCAAATCTTTTCTCAATCATTTCAAACCCCTTCCCCAAGGGGAAAACCCAGCAAAACCCTGTGAAAGTTCATCAGCTCAGACAAGTGATTTTTCTCTTGGCCAAATGTACTCATCCAGCAAAATGAATGTCTCTCTTTGAAAGCTTCTTTGAGAACTCAAGAATGAGGTTGGTTAGCCTGAGAAAAGGGTTCTGAATAGGTTCTATTTCATTGTTTGGATCAGCAAAAGATTCTGAAATCTAAAAGAGATCATCAGGGCTTGCTGGGCTTTGCTATTAGAACAGGTTCTGTCTCACCACACAGCCTAAAGCTCTGCAGCTGCACAGACTCCCTCAGCCTGTGCTGAACGAGCTACCAGAGCCAAGGAGATCGATCACCAAGGCAAAGCTGGGTTCAGTTTTCTTAACTGAGAGCTGCACAAGTTAGAAATGGCTGCTGTTACTTTATCTCTCAGCAGTGCCAGGACATTTGCCAGGAGCTGCCTGTGGAGGCAATGGTGCTGCCTGCACAGCGGTAGGTGAGGTACAGCACAATCTCGAGGGTGTGGGGAGGAACATCGTGGTGAGACCTAGAAAAGCCCTTGAAGGGTGTGTGACTGAGGGCAGAGTGCAGGGCACTGCTTTAGCAGTGGCTGAAGCTCCAGCTGAGGAGATGCTGCTCCCAGGGCTGGGAGTCAGGGCTCATGAGGCCATGGCAGCAGGGACTGTGCTTGTATTGCTTGCAGGGTCCACACAGGGAATCCCATTTCTTCTCTCAGGGGGGCTTTGAGCCTAAGCCTTCATGTAGCAGAAATATCCTAGAATGAAGGAACAGAGTGCAGTACTCACCTGTGGCTCCCCTCTCACCTCCAGGGCCCACACAGAAGGAACAAATGCTTCTGGCACAAGTGCTGGGGGCCTTTCAGCAGGAAAGATCTAAAGGAAATGCAGTAAATGCCCACAAAGCATGGTAATGGTTCTCCCAGGTTGTTCTTTTTAACCAGTGTTTGACAAAACACTCTACATCCTCTCTAAAAGAAACAGGGAGATGCAATTGAGTGGCAAAGCAAGGAGGATGCTCCAGGATGGCGAAGGCCAGCCCCATCTCTGTGTGCAGGTGCTGCTTCACCCCCTGCCCTGGCAGAGAGGAGCCCTGCCTGAGGCAGCTGGGCTGGGCTGGGAATGGCTTTCATTTGCCCCAGGCTCTGACTGTCCTGCAGTCCAAGGGATCTTATCAGAGTGCAATTCCAAACAGCCAGTTCCAAGTTAAAAGCTGAAGTACGCATAGAAACTGCTTGGAAAGCTCACATAGTGTTTTTTTTAGCTTGTTTGAAGATAACAAGTGCAATGATGTAGCTGATTATTAACATTTAGCTTTGTACATTACGTGGAAGACCAGTGCAGGTATCCAGGACCAGGCTGTGTGAGCCAGTGCTCCTGGACTACCCACACTGAACTGAGTTAGTCTCACGATGCTGTCTTCAAACAGTCCTGGAATTACAAGCCAAAGTGTGCTGTATCCTCTAGAAAATGGAAACCAAGCTCATTCTAATATGTATGCTCTGATCAATTTCCTGTGACGGTATAATTAGCATTGCTTTTGAAGTGGCTGAGTAATATTTAAGAAGTACCTTGTTGTGTTTGAATAAAATCAGAATGAGGCATGATGTTATGGATATCCTTTTATTTTAAAGGAATGGTGTTTTGTTATTGTTTTTTTTTTTTTTCAATTTTCAACTACAAAACAGATTCCTTACATTCTGCCATAAATAAAAACGAACAATAAGGCAGGACACTACATGAACAAACTGAGAACAACTGTTTTCCAGAAAAATTTGAATTAAAAATGCTTCACAAGTATAAGCCATCCAGTTTTTAAAATAAAACTGTTGAAAACCCACAAGAGTTCAAGTGGTAGATGTGTACACCCTTGAAGAACAAAATACAGTTTTGACATTTTGCACTTTTGGTTTTGAAAACCGAGTTTTGTTCAGAGCACATTCTAAGGTTGTTCGGGCTGTTTTCGGATCAAGAACCATATGGGAGAAGAGGCACCACAGTAACAAAACCATTTTCAAGGATTTTTTTGTTTGCAGCTGTCCCTTTTAAATGCTTGACTTTTAAGAGACTGATTCAATGCAAGTCTTTGTCTGTCACAGCAGAACTCCAAACTTGTTTCACCGGATTCTCTTTTGCTGTCGTGCTCTGTAAATGTCATGTACAGGGGGAACTACAGATCCTTTCTCCTCATCGTCATCAGAATCCTCATGTGATCTCTTCACAGCCTTGTTGAGAATGGTGTTGTTTTCCACAGGTCCATTGCCTTCCACAGCTATTTCAGGCAGGCCGCCCGTGATGATCCGTACGGCTTCGTCAACAGCTTCGGGAAGAGACAGAACCACTCAGTGTGTGCAACTCAGAGCCCTGCCCAGCCACCAGCACCCCAGCAGGGACACCCAGAGACACCTCAGGGACACTTCTGCAACATAAGACACTTTTCCTGTCCTGTTCTACAAATATTAGGCCTGTCTGAAACCAAGCTGTGGTGAACACCAATTATAAAGGAAATGCTGCTGCTCCAGCTCGAGCCCTTTACACAGGAATCGAGGTCATTTGTGAGCTTCAGTGAAACAGGAAGGCCTTTTGGGAATCAGGGTAACTAGTTCATGATTCACCAGAAAGGCTGCAGAGCAAGTCAGTTTCTGCTTCTCAACAGAGGAAGCCTCAAAAATACTCTGTGTAATTTAAATAGATATTTTAGTTTCACTCCAAGAAACTAAATCCTACATTTCTTTATGATAATTTTTTTCCTTAAACTAACAAGGGGGGGTGAAGGGGAGCATATTATCATCTGCTGTAGGATCTGTGCTGTTTCTCTGTTCCAGAACTCTGCTTCCCTTCTTTGCAGGAGCTCAGAAAGCCCTGCCTGCAGCTTGTGCCCAGGCACTGCAGCACTCAAGAGTTATCCCCACCAATGACCTCACCATGCTGCAAATTTGTGTTTTCATCTTACAGCTGCAATGCTGCTGGAAATGCTGCCTTTAAAGGGTATTCTCAAAATCTTCATTTCTTTCTTTCAATTGATACCATCATATTAAAAGAGCAGCTGGTGATTTGAAGTTTTTTGACTTTTTGTTACCTCCCTCCAGGTAAATGTGCAAACGTCTCTATGCAGATTCCTGCCCAATCTCCTCTGCTCTTAAACAATAATTAGAATCTGTAAATGAGGTCTGGGTTTTAGACAGCAATATGTAAACCCAAGTCTCATGCAGCACTAGCACAGCCTCCAGAAAAGACAAGTAACTTACTGTCTGGCAGTTTGCATCTTCTGAATATCTCCATGAGCTCATCCACTTGAACAAAGGGACCCTGATGTGGTACCAAAGAGGGGAAAAAAAAGAGTTTAGAAGGTTATTTTCAATAGAGTGATAAGCACTGTGATTCTGTCATCACAGAATGTCTTCCACAGCTTTCTGAAATGTTCAGAGTTCTTTAAAACAAACCTGAAAACAAATAGGAGGTGGCAGGAGCTTCATGAGAACTACAGCTGCTGGTGGAACAGGAAATACCCCGCCCGGGACAGGATGTAAACCTGGAGCTGTGGGGAGAAAAGCTGGGTGAAGCCAGTGCAAGACAGCTGGACCAGAGCTGCTTTTGCACTGCATTGTTATTTGATACAAGTAATTAGTACCCTGTCCCCTTTGCCTCTACTAATTCCACACTGTTCACTCAGATCTGCTCCGTGAGCAGTGGAACAGATTATTACCATTTACCAGACCCCAAACTCCTTGTACTTATTTCCATGTGACCTTGGCATTAATTAAAGCACACATGCCTTTAGCAACCCAGTGAAATGACAGCCTAAGAGTTAAGTACAGGTTTAGATCACTGAGGAGTAGGAAAGCCTCTGATTAGGCTGGCTGAACCCCCAGGTTCCTGACTCCCCACAGGTGAAAGACAGCACCTCCCAAAGCCTGACTTACGTGCTAAGTGCCTTGGCTGAAATGGAATCATCTGCTGAGTGTCTGGTTTGGGATATTCAGGTTTCCTGTCGACTTCATCCTTGAGAACAGGCACGATGGAAGGTGCAACCACAGGGTCTGGAATTATTGCTGCTAGCTTGGCACGGGAGACATCCTGTGAAAGCCAATTAGAGAGCGCTGAACTTGGCAGGATCACATTGCTTGCTTCAATTACAGAACAAAACCTCGCTCTGCACCAGTCGCTTATTCTCACTTTGCCTTCATTATCATTTCAGATGTCCTCTCACAAGACCATCTGGGCAAAACTTGCATGGTTTCAGTTAACATTTTAATCCTACAGTGTCCCAGCTGGGAATGGAAACACTTGTTTCTGTTACTGAATGGGACTGTGTTTGTCATTTTCGAGCGGCTCCTTTTTTTAGGTTAAGAGGATTTAGGTGAACAGGTGCAGACCACTAGGCCTTCACAATTATCATTTCCCCCTCATTTCACTCCCTAGATTGCTTTAGCTGGAAAAGAAGTAAAGCATAAGGCAGTCAGCAGGCATGCAAAGCATCAGTTCAAACAGGATTATGTTTTGGCATGCTCCAAGCAGCAGGAATCAGTCCCAGGGCTGCCCCATCTTAGGTACACACTGCCCTGTATGCTCTTAGCAAAATGTACTTGTTTGTAAGCTCACATCTAACTTCAAAATAACATTGCCCCCACTGCATTCAAAGGAAAGTGTTCAGTGGCTCAATGTGAATCTGATTTCCACCTATCAGATTATTTTACAGCTCTGTGATGGCCAACAATTCAGCTGCTTTCTTAACTTTGATGGCATCTGTATTTTTCATAAATTGATTTTACTGTGTAAGAAGTAAGTGGAAGCTGAGGCACTGTTTTAGAGGCATGGATTGAGAGCCATCTTCTGTCCATGCAAATGGTAATCAGCTGTTTCTGCTTCTCTGGCAGCCTTAAAAAAATATAAACCAACATCCTGTTCTGTTCTAATGATTCCCCAAAGCATTAAATGACAGAAATGGTAAAAATGCATGTGGGTTAGAAACAGAACAGGAGACCACCAGATACAGGGGTCTGGCCTAAACTTTGAACTCCACATGGCAGCCCCAAAGCACTTTAGCCCTAAGAAACAACTGAAAAAAGAGGCAGCCACTGATCCCTGTCGAGCTTTCCTCAGCCACTCACAGCAAACACAGGGACTGCAGCATGTGGGGTTTGATGCAGTTCCCAGCAAAGTCAGGGGAGCTTTGCCAGCTCAGAGCAGAAGGACAGCCAGCCATATTTCATCCAGATGACCTGATCCTACAATATTCCCAAAGAATTCTGGTTTTTGAAGGAGCTCAGGTGTGAAGTGGAGGCCTGTAGCTGCATGGTGATGGCATTAGCACATCGACCTCTCCATGGGAAGATGAGAGGTAACCAGGAACACCCAAAGTTGCAGCTGTTACTGATGGTCCTTGCTCCTTTCTGCCCCTGGCCCCTGGCACTTTGCTGCCCAGTGAGACCAGGAGGAGGAGGAGGAGGAAGAGGCTTGTTTTACCTGCTTTTCCAGCAAGGGGAAGGGATGTAAGGCAAGTCCTAAGCAAGGAATTGCTGAAGATTCCTAGGACTGAAAAGAACAGCAGTGCACTGAAGTGTTCTTACCCACTCACCTTATAACCAAGGGCCTTCAGCTCGCTGGTAGAGCAGGGGTACAGATCCATGAACTTGTACCTGTCCACCAGCAGAGCTGTTTCTTTGCCCTCATATTCTTCCTTGAACGCTGTAAACCTCCGTTTTTCCACTTTCAGGATGCTGGCCAGATCCCCAATGTTACTTTCAAAGGCTAAAAACCGAGCCCAGATTTCCCTGGAACAGAACAGGGACACTGAGAGTTACTGAAGGAGGAAGGATTACTGAGCATAACCCAATTAAAAACACACGAGAGGACAGACCCAAAGGAGGCCATTTCTGTTATTTACTTTAGGTGCATCTAACACAGGCATTACCCTCCCAGTGCCTTCTATATTTCTGTAAGAGCTTTCAGTCTGCTGGACTGCAAATGAACTTTTTACAGAAAGAAAGGATTTCTGCTGTCCAAGACTTCAGCACTTGAGTCTTTATCAAACATTCTGCTCATCCTGTACACAGAGCTTCACTCTGATGCTGATATGGGAAGGACTTTTTACCATGCATTATGATCTAGTTCATCTGCACATTCTAGCTGGCAAGAACACAACAGGCAGTGCTTCAGAATTTTATACAGCCCAAAATATATATAGTTACTGCTGATTTCTCCATGGAAAATCTCATATATAACTTAAGCAACATCTGACCATATTTCTGGACTTGATTCATCTTCCATTTTAGCTTTGGAGTTCACCTTTGAAGAAGGTTCAGCTTTTAAGTTCTTGTGTTTTCTCACTTTTAAATTTGGCATAAAAGTATTTCTCACAAAAGATCAGAACTAAAGTGCAAAAGGAATGTGCTCAGCAGTGCCATATTTGATTTCTTAGTTTTGATACTTTGGTCTACCAGAATAATAATGGTGAAGTGAACCCTCAGACTGCAAGGCTTTGGTGAGCATTTTCTTGAGAAAGAAACTTAAAAAGTAGCAATGAAAATATGGCAGTGAGCAGTAAATCCAAGTCCTTTCTGGTTCTTTCCCTATTTTATTTTCATGGCTGGAAGATGCTCAGCGCCCTCCTCAACAAATTCCTGACTCACCTCAGCTGAGACCACTGAATCCTCACTGTACAGGAGGATTTTGCACTCTGTCCTCAACAACCCTGCATCAATGAGGTTTTAAAGTCAATAAATTCATGAATTTCACTGGAAGTGGAATAGGGACTTTCCCAAATCTGTCACAGTTGTTGCTATTTTGGACAGAATGAAGAGGGGAAGTAACATCTGTACCTAATTTTGTCCCGCTGTTCATATTTCTAATTTCTTTGGGATTAGGGTTTCTTTAGGGTTGAAAGGGGTTATGTATCTTTTCCAGTGCAGTGAAACTGCTTTTGCAGACATACCCAGATTTCTCAGGTGGAAGGCTCCCTGAAGTTAAAACACGTTCAAACAAAACTCTTGTATTGTTGTCCTCTTTAAAATAGAAAGAAAAAAAAAAATCACACTGAGTAAAATACATTAAAGACAAGTTAAAAGATGTCCATTCAAAGAGATGTGTACGTTGAATTAAGCATAAGGCTGACTTTCATGGATTTGAATATCAGTAAGTATAAAAAGAGATCTGAGTACCCACATAAAACTTTACTGATGTTAAATTCCAATGTGAATTTGTTCTTTGGAAGTCTGTTTTTATTGATAGTGACAACCTGATCCTAATAGAGGTTCTTTTATAAATTCTTTCATAACAGCACAGCTATTGCTTGGCATCTCTTCAGGATTTCTGGGGGTTTTATTCATTTTCCTTAATTATCTCAATAGCATATGTTGGTGAATTTAAATTTGGCCTTTCAATTCATTATTTCCCTTTTAAATCAGGGCAATATTAATATGCTTGTATAGTCCTCAGAAGTCTTTGCACATTGCCAGTTGAGGGGATGGAGAGGTTGGTGGGTTTGCTCCTCAAACTGCCAACTCCTGCCCCATGCATTGCAGCACCTCTTCCAGTTCAGAGATCAGTTCTCCTGGGTTTCAGGAGTTCTGCTGGGTTATTAAAATAGAGCAATAAAATAGTGAGTTTTAAGATTATTTTTTCTCCTGGCAGCCTACAGAAAGGTATTGTTAATATTCACGTAGACCCACAATAACTTAGTGCAAAATTAAATACACTTTAACTTGGATAAAATCTTTCACTTTACAGCTCACAGCAGGAAAAAACCCTCAAAATCTTTAAACTCCCAGTGCCTGAAAAACCCAGGTACTGAGATGAATGGTGTCTGGTGCTGCAGAACCCACACAGCAGCTTGGGCTTCCTTTTCAAGAAGGCCATTCAGCCCCTGCCTCAGGGAATCCCTCCCAGAGCCCTTCCACCACCACCTCCACCTCCTGCCTGGATCTCCCCAGCCCCTCTGCCCTTTTCTTCCCATTGCAGCTCCCCAGCACCTTCCAAGCATGACTGATATGCCCAGCATTGATTTTATGTCTTGTTCATCTCATCTACTTGGGGAGAAGGAGTTTAAATTCATTCCAGTCAGGACCAGCTAATCCCTCACTCCTCTCTTTCTGATTGTAAACTCCTTTAGATCTCTTTCCTCAGGATTTAGGTTCCTCAGTGTACTTCCCACTGCTCACAGCAGATGCTGTAAAACTCCTGCACCACCAGTGAGTTACAGTTTGGAAAGTTCACTCTCCTCCCTTCAGCAGAATCAAGATTTAATGTCACTGAACCTCTGGAGCTTTGGTACGGACAGAGCAGCAGGGTTTGTGTTCAGATTAACTGCTGAGCTTCACGAAGAGGTTTCATTGCTCTTCAAGAAGAATTTAAATACCAAGAACTTAGCCTGGACCTAAACTCACAGAGTAATGCTTCATTAGACCTCTCAAAGCTTAAAGCTTACCATTAAGGTGGGAAAGGTAGTCGATATATGCCAGTACATATTCTGGAATGTCCCCATATTTTTTCAGCCCTAGCTCAAAAATCTTAAAGGCCACAGACTTATCCTGCAAACATTGGGGAAAAAAAAAAAAAAAAGTTATTAACTTCAGTGAGCTGTGCACCCTCCTGACACTTGTTTGGGATCAGGGTGAGCACCTGTGATTACCTTACTACAATAATACTCCATTAAAGCTGCAGTAACATAGACATGGTGGCGGGTCCGGGCATCCTCTCTGGCTTTCTTAAATATCGTCCTTCCGGATTTAATGCCTTCTGCTCGCCTTGCAAATTTCATGTACTGGATATAAACCTAAGGTGCACATTAATATTTAAATAGCATCAGTGCTAATGAAGAATACCAGGATATCATTAAGTTTTTTACTACGTCTGAGATAATCTTGACTCATAAAACAGAGCAAATGAATTGTAATAGAAACAAGGCTGTCGTGTGCCTCTGTGTTGTTTTGCTTTAAATACAGAGGCAAACCTTTTTATAGATTTTTTTATTTTAATTAAAGAATGGAATATACCTAAGATTGGTCCAATGAAAAGACAGCAGTTAATACACAGATTTTTCAAGGAAGGGGAGGTAAGGAGATGAATGTGATTTACAGAAGCTTGTGCCTTCAGAGAACTCAAGGCTTGTTGCAAAAATGGTAACTTTATCGGAAAGTTAAGATGCCCATAAAGCCAAGGAACAGCCAAAAGGCCTGATGAAGCATTTTACTGTACATTATACAATCCAAGATACAAATCATCCTGCCTGCAAGCATTTATACCTGATCAAGGAAATAATGAATGCACTACTTAATTCAGCAGCCAATTTGTGATTTGCATTTCTTTGGGATTCAACTTCCCTTCACTCTGAATTAGATCACAAATAGCAGCATTCCTCAAGCAGGAAGAACTGGTACATGGTTTCCCACAAAATGTGCCTTTGACAAGCATTAGGATGTGTCTCTAAAGAATGGCAAGTGTCAGTAAAAGGATACCCCTCCTCTGACACTGACCTGTTGTTTAGTGTTACACTTCCCACCTTCTTTTGCCTCCTCATGCTTTGTTGAGTCTGTTTATAATAAACTAAATAACTTCTTGAGGGCAGGTTACTTCTGGCACTACCAGAGCTGGCACCTGGACAGTGTTTACTGTGTCACTTCAGCAGAGGTACAGCAAAACTCTGATACCTACATGGTGTATTACAGATTTATTTGCAAACTACATGGCCACAGGATGGCTATGAAGTATTTCAGATCTTTTATCTTCATTACTTGTTGGAAAAGACTGTGTAAAAAAGACAGAGGAGGAAAGTGCACGACTTAGGGTATTTCAATGGAATAAAGACTGTAATTCTGCCATCTCAGTACTCCACCTGCTCCACCATCCCTGTGACCCAGGGGATGTGCTCATTCTGTGCATGCACTGGTGACAATCCACAGGAATGTGGAGACACTAAGGATGATCTTACCAGCGTGGGATCGATGTCCTCGATAGCCAGGAGCCGGTTGTAGATGCTGTGCACTTTCTCATACTTCATCCGGCTCTGGGTGAAAGCAAACACAGAATTGCTCAGTCATTCCGTTCCAGATCATCTCCCAGAATGCAAAACTCAAGCTGGAGACAGAACTAGAATTTTCCTGTTTCTGTTTTTCCCTGGCTGAACACTGCATATGTCAGTCCCTTTACTCAGATATTCTGCCTTGTGCAGACATTTTTTACTTCCCACACTAATTTCCCACTAATGGTTACCTATGCACTTTTCAGGAGTCTCTGAAGTCTTATTCTAATGTAGTAACACTGCAGCAGAACTGCCACTGGGGCTGTTTGGCATAAAAAGACTGTATCCTTTACCTCCATGTAAAAGTAATGTGCAGATAGGTAGGAAAAGCACCTTCTTAACTCTCCAACCTACACATTTCCAACAGTGCACTCTGCTCCCTGCCAGCAGCAGCCCTCCAGGCTGAACTGTGCAGCCTTGCAAAACCAGGACACAGCACACAAGAGGCTGCACTGAAAACCAAGGAAGGACTTTTCTTTTAAAGGCAAAGGCTCTTTCCCCTCCTCTTGTCCTGAAGTTCTTCCTGCAAAGATTCTTTCACGATAAAATTAAGTGGGGAAATTACATCCCTCAGAGGACTCCCCAGTCCTCATCGGACCAGTGGGAAACAGCCTTTATTCCTGGTGGAATAAACACCACTGGGGTACTGCTGCTTGTGGAGGCTGTGCAGCAAGGTGGTGCCCTGGGGAAAAGAGATTTCTCCAGAGAGCTGCAGCAAAGGTGGCTCCCATCTTCTATCACAGCCATGCCAACATAAATACCAACCCCCCCCAGGAAGCAGACAGGAGAAGTGCCCTTTATGCCAATTTTAAATTGATGCTGATGCTGTGAGAAATGGAAATTTGCAAGCATTTACACCCTTATGATAGTTTCAGAAATACAGTCAATATTGAAATGGAAAGACAATAGATTTTCAAGACTTTTGTAGCTCATACTATGAGCTTTTCCTCTCCATTTTGTCAGCTCCATCTCAGAACCACTGAATAAGGCTAGAAGAATCAGTAATTAACTCTAAAGAATTTTGTGTACTCAGTATGTTTCAAATAAATGACATTATTAATGGGAGATGTGTTTGGATTTTAATGTCAGTACATCACTATTTTTGCTCACCTCTTCATAATCTGCATATGCAAAATAAAGAAGCATATTCTTCTTTAATAAAGTGCTGATCGCTCTTTCATAAATATTAGCAGCCTCATCACTGAAAAGTTTAGCATTGTTCATGTCCTGTTATAAAATAAGTATAATAATATAATTGTTCAGCATCTGTGACAATGAAGGCAAATTTATGGAATATATTCTGGGTGTGACAAGCCTCAGTGAATTTCCATTCAGTGCTCCAACAAAGAGATAATCATCTCCCCAGTACTTAAGGAATCAAAAAATCAAGCCCAAAAAATCCCCCAAGCCTAAAACTGGCCAAGATTGAAACAATTTTTCACAATTCTTATTTAAAATGCAGACATTTTTATTTCTTAAAATTTTTAATTTGAAAATTTTAAGAACATGTCACAACCATTTTTCACACCCCCCCTTCCTTGATTCAGAGGAAAAACTGACAATACATCACATCAAAACAAAGAAATAAGAGAAAGCCAGTGGCAAGCTGCTTACCCCTTTCTCAGCCAGCAGCTTGCTGGACTGCTCGAGGTACTGAGCTGCTTCATACCAGATGTCTGGGTGATGGCCCAGCACCAGGAGACACTGCTCATAGGCAAACATCACTGTGGAAAAAACACACCAGAAACATTCCTTGGAAAAGGTACCACCATTGTACAACCCAAGTATGGAACACAAAATTCATCAAATAAATCAGATGCCATCAACACTAATTGGCTTTGAATACAATGACCACTGCTGCAGTTCTTTTATATTGCCAGGAACTTTGTGAACTGTAAGCAGCAGCTAAAACCTGCCATGGCCACAGAGGAATAAGCACAGCTCACTCAAAATCAGCCATAAAATCAAGCTGCAATCTACTGTTTCCTGACCTGCACTGGAGGTTCAGGGACACACAATTATAGCACTGCCTCCCAAAATCCATTTATTACTTTCAGCTTGGCTTTAGCAAACTTTAGATTGTTTTTTTTGTAAAAAAGCACCCACACAATTCAAGAAACTCTATCAACTTCTACTCCAGCACGATCCCTGAACACCAAATCACGTCATGATTTATGCTGGAGCCGAGAAATCCAATTCTCTATGCCCTAGCACGACACCTAATTACCTCTTTTGGTTATGAGAGTTTGATCTTCTGTTCGTAGAGGGTTGCTCTTTTCCCACTGGATGTATTTCTTCCACATGTCCACCTGCTGAGCCTCTTGGGGGGTGTTTTGTGGGGGGACGGAGGGAGCGTTGCGGTCCAGGCCCTTCATCACTGTCTCGTATTCCTGAAACAGAAGCAATGAAGAACAGATTTAAGCACACCGAACCTTAGGTTATGCTGTCTAAAACTAATGGAAATATTTTAATATTAGTCTGACACACTTTTATTTGAAGTAAGAAACAAGTTTAGTGGTGGTTTGTAGAATTAAATAGAACAAAGAAAAATCAACAGAAGGTTGTACCTTTGCCACACGTCGTGCATTCATATAATCTCTACTCCTGTCCTCGATCATCTTCTTGGCTAAGTGAATATTGATGCCCTGGAGAAGGGTGAAAAAAGGAATTGGGAATGTGCAATTTCACTTTGGACATACTGAATCTTATTTTATACAGAAAAGAGCTTGATAGTGATCAAGGACAAAGTTATTTTAAAATACCAATCTCAAGATATTTATTTCACCTAATAAATACATGGGGAAGAACTTCTATCAGAGGATAAATTCACTACTAAAATTCAAGTGACCGGAAGCACCTCAGCTTATTTTTAATCACTTTCAAAAACACAATGAACTTCACATGAACTGCTGTGAGTGAAAGTGGGAGGAATGTATTTGTGATTCACAATTTTGCTCTTAAATGATGGTCAGTGACAGCTGCCTGACTGAGAGCACATGAGCAATTTGCTTTTCTTGTACAAGGAGTAGCAGAGATTGACCTCCAGGCTCAAAGCTCTGCCCTCTTCTCTGTTCCTGAACTGACAGCTCTTATTCTACACAACACACACCCTGCCACAGGCGTGCCTTTCTCAGCTGGGACCCGAGAGGTGCCAGCACTGTGTGACACCCTCCAGGACTGCATACGTGTGCAGAGGGCTCTGCAAGAGCAGCAGGGGCTGGGAGCAGCCAGACCCTGGGCACAGGGCAAGAACAAAACCTCCAAGAACTGCTCTTAGGCAGGAAAAGCAGCCTCCCTTTGGCTGATACCTGTGTCTGGGTGGGCTTTGCTGGCGTGGATGCCAAGACTGTGCAGAAGATGTGCACAGCTTTCAGTCTGAGTCCAAAGAGGCACCTGAGCTGGGAAGCAAAGGAAGCTTTGCCTTCACTACAGAAGCAAAGGCACTGTCTGGGATAGCAAACTGGGCCACACAAACCAGCAATGCCCCAGTTAACCCAGGACCAGGCTGAGGATGCAGGACTCTCCCAGCTCAGCAGCCATGCAGGGTGGTGAGCCAGACTGTCACTTGTCACTGAGACACGTCTCCCTAAGAGCTCTACCACTTTTGACCGTTCAGTTAATTAAGGACTGGTGACTGACAGGCTGGTATTGTTACCTGGTGGCTACAGCTGAGCTCAAGGAAAGCTGGAATTGCAGTGAATGGCCATTAACTTTCCACACTGAGACCTGCACGAGGTCTCCATGTTTGCTGGGCTGCTGACATGGAGAATCACCTCCCCCTCCAAGAGCCCTTCTGGTGAGGAGCATTTCCCTGTGCCAGGACACCCGTGAGCAGCAGCCCTTTCCCTCGAGGTCAGTGTAGCCAGAACAGGACAGGCAGATCCCCATGTCTGAGCAGAGCAATGGCCCTCAGCTTCCAGCAGCCTGCAACAGCCTGAGGGACTGCCTGGAGATCCAGTGTGAGCCAGAGCTGCTCAACTGGGAACTGGACAGGTCTGAGCCGTTGTTTTGGCAGCCTCCCCGTGTATAATGGAAGCAGGAGGAACCTGCAGCAAGAGCCTGCGCTTGCTGTGTGGGAGGGGAAGGGGTGGTTTATGGGGAAGTTTTGTTGGGGATTTTCCTACACTGGAGAAGGTGTGTCCTGGGTATCCTCCCTGGTGACAGCGGGCTCTCTGTGGTGTCCCCAAACACCTATGGGGCAATGAGCTGTCATGGTACACGCCCGTGGCTGGGGATGCCTGGAGTTCTCCCACCCAGAGGTTTTCCCACCCGGAGTTCTCCCACCCAAAGGTTTTCCCACCCGGAGTACTCCCACCTGGAATTCTCCCAGCCAGGGGTTTTCCCACCTGGAATTCTCCCACCCAGAGGTTTTCCCACCAGCTAAGCACCATGGCTTTATTAACATGAGAGGGCACCAAGCTCACAACTTGCATAATTAGCAACAAGGAAAGATAAACTGGCCCTTCTTTCCTGCTCAGTGACCCACAGTGACCAGGCTGGTTTGCAGCCAGCAGGAGAAGTGCTGTATGAGCATCCCTGCTTGGAGTGCTGAGCATGAGGGCATCTACACCAGCTTGGCACTGACACTGCTGCTGCCTGGGGCTGGCTGGTCACCAGCTGTGTTTAAAAATGCACTCTAAAGGTGCAGCTACAAAATGGCCTGAAAGGGCAGTGAGCTGAGCTTACGCTGGCTGAAGGCAGCTCTGAGGAGCAGACTCACCTGAAGGGGGCTGGAGTGGCTTCAGGTGAAGGATGGTGAGGAGCATTTTTAAGCAGTATGTAACTTAATGCCATGGAGGAAGTCCAAACCATCCCAGCTGAATGCCATTTGACTCAAAGTGAAAGGAGGGGAGTGCCTCCTTGGGGACACAAGCCCTTACTGCCAGCTGAGCAGCTCCAGCTCCATCACTGAAGACAGTGATGTCTCTCTCACCCAGCAGCAATTCCACTGGGCCAGCTGGGAAATGACACAGTCAAATGTATCTCATGGAGAGTCTTTGAAAGGAATTAAAAAATCACTCAGGCAGCCCAGGAGCCCTAGTAGTCAGGTACCTTTTGCCACAGGAGTTGGAACATACCACACACAAAAAATGTGTTTATGCTGCTGGTCATCTCTTTTACACATACTTATTTAGTGGATATAGCTTGGGCACCATATTTGATTACATGATAATTATTTCTTTCTGCATGTCCCAAAGAATCCCACTGTTGGTTACCTCTTCGTATTTGTTATAATCTCTCCAGAGCTGCTCTATGTTTATCATGGGGTTCACACAACCACGCTGGTAAACCCTACGGACAGCTGTGATCCTCTGGTTTTCTGCATAAGATCCTACTGCTTCTCTAAACAGTGGGGAGAGAGAGCAACGTCAGCTATGACAGGTCACAACTGGCAGGAACATCAGCATTGCAATAACTGAGCTTAAAAAAAGTTATTTTGAGGTACTTACACGCCTTTCAAAAAATTGATGTAATCCACCCAGATCTAGGTGAGAAAAAATATTACATATAGTGAAACCAATGGTTAGCTGTATTTGTCATAAAGTTAGAAATAAAATGTGTTTTGATTAAGAAAACATACCTGGTATGACATGATTTCCATGCCAATCTTATCCAGAGCAAAATCATATGCCTGAGCCATTTTTTCTCTGAGGAAAAGAACCACAAAGACCATAAAGCAAGTGTTTAGTATTTTAAAAATTCTTTATTTAAGAGTATTCTTTGGTGCAGGAAATTCTAACCAAACATCAAGGAATGACAAATATCATTCAACAGCTGAGAGCAAAAGTTGATATTCAGATAGCTTTAAATTCCATATTTAGATTCTGTTGAGGTTTTGGTTGTTTGTTTTATTCAAGAATTATTTAAACCCATTGGTGGCAATCCAGCATTTTAACAGTTCCTGGCCCACCCCAAGTCAGTGGAAATCCGTGAATAAAATGAAGTTGAGAAGAAACCAACTGCTCTCCACATCTTCTCAGCTGACAGATGTACCCATTGTTTCTTATTTTTTCCCCCTCAGAGTGCCCCAAACCTTTCTGTAATTCTCCAGGAACCCCAAAAGCCAAGGACAATTAGGAGTAGCTCCCTTGTGTGGAAACTGCCCAGAATATTTCACATGATTTCTTATTTCCCCCAAATTAAAAGTATTATCCCTCAAATTTAAAATGTTTACAGAATTTCCTTGGTTAAGTTTCAGTGAAAGCTGTCTTTTCCCTCCCCCACTTTTCTCCTCGTTTCCTTTACACAAACACATTTCAGTACCTTATTACCTCCTTGGCCACATTAACAGGAGAAACAGAGGAAAGGCAAACTGAATAAACTGACACTTCTAAAATTGTTTCAAAACAGTCTTGTAAAAACAAATTAAAACCCCTTGCTTATTTTCTCTGTTAATGCATTACTCATTTTGCCAATTATAGTGCAAAGAAATTGCAGTGGGCTGGAGAAAAAACAGTTTATAGATGCTGGAAGTCACCGGTATTTTTTGAAGCTCAACCCACAGGAATATAAACAAACAAAATGCAATAACTGAAAAGGGATGAGAGTAACATAACCCAAATTCTGACACCCTAAATTTTGATTATTTTTTTTTTGCATTCCAAAACTTCCTCCAATTCCTGAACTCCTTACTGCTACCGGTCTCAGCTGGAACCAGTGCTAAATTTTGTGGAGACTCTGAACAGGACACTGAGGGCAAGGACAAAGAGGAAGAAATGTGTTTCAGGTTGGCTCAAGCACCAGATCCCATCTGCAGGGAACTGGCATTGGTACATCAGCTCCTCTTATCCCATCCTGTTAGAGGAATCCAGACTAAGGAACTGATTTTACCCAGCAAGCTCAATTAAAGAGACTTTAATGTTTTCTAAATGCAGATTATATATTAACCCCAACACTCTGACAGAAAATCCCCAGACAGATTTGTCACCCAGGTTCCTCCCCATCCCCTGGTCAAAAATCAAGAAGATATTCACCATAAAACTGGAATAATTCAGAGCAACTCTGGGAACTTACTTGTAACTAGGTAGCTTCCCCTTGGTTTCTCGTACATAGGAAAGGTAACATTTCCATAAATCAATGTGTAAAACCTTCATAAGGCAGCGCTGAAATAACTGTTTAATACATCAAGAAGACGTGATCAGGATTCCAGGTACAGAGATTAGGTTTCTACTTTTAAAGCTATACAAAATGAATTTAAATAACCCTCGTAATTATGATTGAGATTTATAGGAAAGAATAAGTTACACTACTCATTCTTTTGTTTAAAGCATGTCCATGCTATGCAAGGGAACTGGAAAGAATTAAGCAGAGAAATCCCCCTGCACACTTCACTGATTAGAGCTTGGTAGCAACAACAAGTCAACTTTAGTGATTCTTTTTATCTGTGTTCCACATTCAATGACAGCTACAGCGTTTTTTCAATCTGATTTAGCCCAATCACAAGGTACTCGTTCTTGCTAGAGAGATATATTACATATATTAATATGACTCACCTTTTCCACTTTGTCATAATTTTTTGCTTTAATCTACAGGGAAGCAGAAAAAAAACAAATCACTTAAGAAATTATTTTAGAATAGCAGGAATATATTCTTCATACAGTACTAAAACATTCCAGTTTGTACTTTGCCTAAACTAATTACACTGAAACACCACGTAACATTGCAGAAATAGAATTAAACATACAAAAGTCATGTATTTTGTTGCAAAATTAGTAGGTTTTTTATTTTTATTTTTAGTTCTTCAATTCCAAAATGCAGGTACAAGTAAGCAAATTTGCCTTCTGGTTTGAACATCCAAGACTTAGCCTTTTATTTCAAGAAACCTGCTTCCTTCAGTGCAGATATAGATTTAGGTACCAGAGCTTCTAGACCGAGATTTAGTAACTTAAGGGTAAAATACTGTATTTACAAAGCTACTAGGCTAATAAATGTATTATACTTGAATACTCATTTCTCGAAGTGCACTTTGCTCCAACCTGCTGATGCTGAATAAGGGAATAAGAACCGTGGAGAACCTGTTTTCCACAGCTGCCCCAGCCCTGGTGCTCCCTCAGAGGAGGGAACAAAGCACACTCATGGGCCAGCAGCAGTTTCATTCATTCAGACACACGGCACAAGGACAGGGGTGAAATTCAGAGCTAACAGGTTGCCTTTCAGGCAGGATAAAGGAAAGCACAGGACTGATGAGGAAGGCAGAGCAGCATCCTGCATGTATATGTGTTAGCTCCAGCTATGGTAGCATGCCAGGCAATCCCTACAGACACACCCTGATGACACAAAGAAAATCAACAATGCCCTTAAAACACGCCTTGAAATAAAACACCTTTAATAAAATAAGGATTTGTTATGCTGTGTTGCATTTTTGTAAAGCACCGAACTCCCTTTTTAAATCTCATTGCTCTTTGCTGGATTCCCAGCCTTTATTGTGGTGTGAAACATGAGCACCTCTCCATTTCCCCGAGGAGCAAACAGCCCCCACTTGCAGCAGGGATTCATGATTTCAGCTGATATCATTCCCAAAGCACAGCAGAATTTTTAATGCATAATGGATGCATCAGGAGACACAGAGTGCAGGAGATCTAAAATAAGCATGCCCCACCTCCCGTTTCCTGAGCGTCTCTACTTCTGCAACACCCCGGGCCTGAGAGGTTTAAAATCCCCGTTTCTCTCGCTCCCAAAAAAGATCAGTTAAAAATGAGAGAACTGAAATAATTTTGAAAAAAAACTTTATTGGCACACAAGGCAGACTGGACCCTTGTGTCTGTACCATACTCAAACTGGAGCAGGATCCCACCCAGGCTGAAAGAATTCCACACAATCCAGGCTGGCAGGAAGGTAAACCTAATTGTGTCTTGCACAGAGTCCAAAAAGAAAAGAAAAAGGACATTTTTACTTCATCTTCCTTGACAGTAATTTTTCATGTCTCTCAGCACCTCTTATAATATGAAAAAGATTCACTAAAGAGACAGAGCTCTCAGTCTATGACTCCCACTCCCTGAATTCTCCTGCTATCATTGGCTGAGTGAAAAAGAACAAATGAATCTTGGTTTTTATGTCATAGCACACAGGACAGCTGCCTGCACCTTCTTTTCCTTGGACTTAATTCAAGTAAAACCTTCAACAAGATATGCAGGATTAATTTCCTTTTTTAAACAGAGTGAGATAGAAGATAGTACGAATTCTTTTGTGAAAATTATAACTAATTCATGGCTTTGCCACTCTCGAAAGGCATCACCCTCTAGTTATTCAGTAACAAGATGAAAAATAATTTTTAAGAGCTCAGAATGAAAAGCTGTAAGCAGACAGTGCAAAAAAATGAGTTTGCCTCGCAGGTGCAGCCAGGTAAACAGTGTCAGCAAGTTTAGAAGCTCCTGGCAAGCACTGTCACCAGGCAACATCAAAGGATGGAGCACAAGGAATAGGTATCAATTAGACTGCATGCACTTCCCAGAACCAAACACCTTGAAAAGAAAACTGCTTTGCTAATAAAAGAAGGAATTTTTTTTATTTGCATGTGTTATGACTCAAAGTAAAATATTTTCTATGTGATTATCATATGTTAAAAGCTGCTGACCACATCTGGACTTGAGGTCAGCGTTCCATATTCATTAAATCCACACAAGTGGTTTGGTAGCTAAAACTTCAGAATTCTTGGTACCAGTGAAGTTAGAAGGCTGGCAAGCAGGATTTGTTTAAAAAGTAAAACAAAGCAGTACTGGCTAAGGCCTACTGGGTCTCACAATGGAAAAAGCATCTCTTCTGCAGGAATCTGTTTGCATTTCTTGGCTCACCCAAGCAAACTCCCCGGCAGTCCTGGCTCACCCAGCGAGGGCAGGTGCTGCCTCCAGGACCCACCATCACACATTTCTTGGTTTTCCTATGATAGACACTGCAACAGGCAGTGATGAGATGTGGGAAAGCATTAAAGAACGGACATTAATATTGTAATTTTGTCCTTAAAGACAAACAAAGTCAACTATAAAGAAATTTACAGCAGCTTATCCTTCCATTTCTAAGGCTGCTGGGATTCCTATTCTGACTGTTTTAATGCAAGGGGCAGGTCTAATCCTCACAGGCTGACACACAGGAGTGGCTCCACCACAAATCCACCTCAATGAGCTGAGGGATGCTCTCATTCCATGGAATGAGTGTCTCCCCTCCATCCTTCAAGACTACACAAAGACCACCCAGACTGAGCAGCTATGCTTGCACATTCCTATAGCAAAACACACCTGAACCTGCTTTCCTCTGCTTGTGACAAGGAGAAATTCCACCTGTTTTGCTAAAAGAGCAACTTCAGATTTTTTTTTGATGCTCCAATAAAAAACTGAAGTCACTACTGTATCCTCTTTGTACAAGATGAAATCGTAATATGAGCCAAATTTCTTCCCAGAATACACAATTTAATTCCCTGTAACGAGCTTCACAAACACTGAAGGGCAGAACTTAATCCATAAATTACACAGCACTTCACCCTTTTAAACAGACTTTTACAATACACATGAATCACTTATGATTATGTAAGACAAGTGATTTTACTAATCTAGAGACTTAATACTAGTTCTAGTTGTCTGGCAACATGCAACACAAGCCCAAAAAGCATACCTATTTTATTTTAACCTTTTCAGCTTTAGTACCTAGCTTTTCATGGTTAGTACATGATAATTAAGGACTAGCATGGTTTGATTTATTTCTATATCCCAACTCCATTTTCTTTCTATCAACTGTTATTTTCCAGGGGGAAAAGATATTTTCTCCAGCAGAAAATCTGACATTCACTCCCTCCAGCTCTCCCTATGGTGAGGTAGATCCTCTTGTTCTCTTTACTGTCCCCACTGCCCCTGAGCTACTCTCCAAGGTTTTTTAGAGTTTTTTTGGACCTGAAAAGAAACACTCTGCACCCCTGAGACTGTAGCAGCTGATGAGGGCCAAACTGGGAGAGAAAGAAACGCCACAGCTACACAGGTGTTACCTTTTTGAGGATTTTCCTAAAATCTGGTTTTGTTACAACACTAAAAGACATGCATCATCCTTAATGTTTGGGTTTGTTGTTTTTTAAAATGGATATATAGCATCTGTTTCACAGTACGAAATTACAGCCAGAGTCTAAATATATTTACTTTGAAATATTGCTTTTGTTTGTTAACAGAAGGGAACTCATTGTGAAAGGCCAATATTATTGACAGTTACACAACTGGGTACTACATAAATAAAATTGACATTTTAAAAATAAAATCAGACTACATAAAATTTATCATCACTGAATCCATTTGTGTTGACCGTTTGCTTTTCTTTTTTTTTCTTTACATTTTGATTGTTAGGATGAAATAATCAACTCTCCACTGTCAAGCACAGTGGGGTGCAATTTGGGCCTCTTGCAGTACAGAACTGTGGGTGCAACAAAATACACTCACATTTCTCCGTTTCCAAAGTACAGGCTAGGGACCACAGCAATTCACACCACCTCAGAGGAATGGCAGCTCTGAAAAGATGGAAATGATAAATTCTCTGTTCTGTCTTCAGCCTTTTGCTGTTTGCTGAGGCTCCCAGTCAGGGACTAGTTATATTGTACATACCTGTATTTATATATATATATATATATATAAATACATATATTACATATGTATTATAACTTATTTTATGTATACTGAACAAAGCATAGATTTCATTTCTGCCAGATATTCCAATAAATCCTTTATTTAAAAACATTACCATGTGACTCCAGATGTAATTTCTGTAATATATTGTTTTGCTACAATTTGTACCAGATATGGCTTGAATTATTAGGTATTTCTGCTGCCTTCATTCAGAGTTTTAATATTCCCTGTGAAAATACAGCTTTTATCTTGCTATTAGTAAAGCCTGCAAGAAGAGATAGAGTACACTGACCATGGGAAAACTCATTTTCTCAAAAGGCAGCAAGATGAGATTCTACATGTTTTCATTCAGAACTGTAATTTTTCACGTTCACCTGGTTTCAATTTCAAAGTCTGCCATAAAATGAGATTTGAAAAGTTCCTTAAAATTATTCTAAATTAAATGCTTCCAACTACTATTTACAAGGACTATTTCTAGAGCTTCCAGAACCATGGCATTAACATTTAAAAGTCATGTTGTTTCCACTAGATATATCACGTGAAAAACAGGATTCACTCACAGCTGCCAATAAAATAGCTGTAATGTAGAGGGGGGGAAAACCCCCACTATTTTGCAATCTGCTTCTGAAGAAACCTAAGTATAGAATATTGGAAGGAACCTACCCTGATCACCCAGTCCCACTTCAGGGCTGACAAAAGGCTCAAGGATGTTCTTAAGGGCACTGTCCAAAGGACACTGAAACCCCAGCAGGCATTGACCACCTCTCTGGGAAACCTGTCCCAGTTCCACCAGCTTCCTGATCCCCATCATCTCTGAGGTGTCACATACACTATATTTACACTTAGTTACACTTTCAATTTGCTCACAGTATTTAAGAATAAAGAACTCTACAGTAACTGAGAATACTGGCTCTGCTATTGAAGCAAAGCTGCAGTTATGTAAATCCAATTAACACTCAAAAATAGTTGAACAGGCACTTACTGAACAGATAGTGAGAAGGCTGACTTTTAATAGCAAAATTCTGAGCCCCATTACCATTTTCAACAGAAAAAGGTGGTCATGTCTACAGGAAAAATGATAATTAGGAAATGAAGGGCAGCAATTTTCATAAGGAGCTAAGTGGCAGCAGGCAATGGGGACAGGGCAGTGGCAGAGACACAACCACTGCATGAGTGGGCAGTAATTTTCAACACTGCTCCTCACTCTCTGAACTTCTTCAAAATTTTCATTACTGCCTCATCAACACAAGCCTTTAAGAAAACCTGCAACAGCCTTCAAAAACAATTAACCAAAGCATATCAAGTTAACACACTCTATCAACATCTCTCCTCTCAGAGGCAGCAGCCTGGAGATCTCCCTCGCTGACTGACTGCAAAAATGAGACTGAAAATTTGAAAAGGCTATTTCTGAAACTAAAAACTTAAGATTAGATTTACCTGGAAGTCTGGGAAAGAAAGGAACCCAGCTGCACCAGCCTGAGGGGGGTGAAGGAGCAGCTCAGAGCAGAAGGCTTAGGAAAAGGGGGCAGGAGAAAACTTGTGAAATGCCCCTCTTCAGACAGAGTAACATTCCCCACTTAATCAGTGTTAAACAGTGTCATTCTTAATTAGAAAACTATGTAAACAAGTAATTACCAATTTAAAAAATCTGCAAGTGGAAGATGTCTTTTTGTTTAATCTATTAAGACTGAAAGACCTAGCACCTTTAATTTTCAGGTGCATCAGGAAAGGCATCAATCCATACAAATACTTGAATAGAAAGTACTTAAATATGAGCAAACTGCATTCCAAAAGTGAAGTAAGAGAATATGGACAACCTGTTACTTACAATAAACATTGATCTAGAAGCGATGAAGGATTAATGCACTGCAGTAAATAAACTTTGCTACTAATAATGTAGTTTGGAATATAAAAGAACTACCTACCCCCTCTAATTCCTAAATGCCTATTTTAGTGTAAAGAGCAAAGGTTTCACTAACAAATAAGAGCACAGAGACAGAGCTACTGAAAACATCAACTGTGCTTTGGTTTACACCTTAGTGTAATTTGATTAATTTTCACAAATACACAAATCTGCAGGAGTAGCATTTGCCTCTACCCCCTTACAAAAAATGCTGGCCTCTTGGTCCTGCAGGCAGGGCCTTCCTTCATGTTAATATTTGGAAAAGAATGCGTAATTTTCAGGCACCATTCTCAAGAGAATTAACAGAGGGTGTACAGAGAAATATCTATTCATAGGCAGCCTTAAAAAAACCTGTGGTGACAAAACACTTCAGTGATTTTTCTGATTGAAGAATGATTCTGAATTGCAATCACTGATTCACTCCCTTCTTCATTTATTCAGGATATCAAATACATCTCTTTTGTTTTTAATCTGATTATAAAAAAGAAGCAATTTCTCATGTGTCTTTTTCTTCCTATCTACAGCATCCTACTGCTGTCACCTCTCATTTTGCTCTGGAGTTCTACTTCCTTTCCAGAACACACTTTCATTAAAAAAAAAACCAAAACCACCTCCCATCCCAATTTGCAGCAATGTTTAAACACCAAACCCACCTGTTATTACTTGCTCTGATGTTCTTTCTGACTAACTAAGCCTGCAAATATCTCTCATGGATTAGCAGTGAAATGAAGCTGCAAAACCAGCCCTTTTAAAGTCATGATGAAAAACACACTCTGCTCTTCAAAACAAAAGACAGCATCACTTCTCTGCTAATTTACCACTCTACAGATCTGACATTTAAAAACTGCCCAGAAATTGGGGGTGAAGAAGAGAACTGCTCCATGTCTAAGTTTTCTTTTCCTGTGAGTCTGCTGAAGTGGCAGCTCTTTGATGAAGCTCCCAGACACACAGCTCATGTCAGCATTGCCAGCTTTTTTCCCTTGCTCTGTTCCTACCTATTCTTTAAGGTGTTCTCCAGCTCAGGAAAACCACTGCCTTTTTTATTTAGGCAATTTGCCCATTATGAAATGGAATGTAATATTAGCTATATGAAGTAATTTACAAATGCTAAGCACCCACTATGTTCTAGCCAGATTCTACTTCACAACCAGATTCTCAATCTCATTTTAATGAAAAGTCAATTTTCAACATGCCCCGTGGCTCATAATTTCCTTTTCAATTTCACACTCCCTTTAAGCCACAGCAGAAACCAGCACATTCACACCCCTGCAAACTTGCTTCCTTCCCAACTTAGGCATTTTGGTTTTTCCTATGTGTTTTAGTTCACTTACACTTCTCATTCCTTTCTCAATGTCTTTTATACTTTACAGAAGCAGTGGGTTCTGGGATGTGTTTTTGGATAGCAAACATTCACAGATCTGCTGGGATCCTTTGCAGTTCTTAGTAAGTATGCAAAGCAACAGTGACTTTCCTCCTAGAATTAATCTGTTGTCATTTAACTCTCAAATTACAGGACTCAAAAGAACATACAGCACCCATGGATTGCAAGATAATTTCTAACATGACAAAATGCAATGAGATAAATTAAAGATTTGCAGTCTCAGCTGTTGGACAGATCACTGAAGTTAAAAAATTACATACTGAAGAAAACCTAAAGGTATTTGGCCCATCTCATTGGGCTAGAGATCCTTAATTTGTAAAATCAGACAAATTACACCATTTGAAACTGTTTTTCCAAAGAGATCAGTCCCTCAGCAGGGCCAATGGAACTGGACACAGGCATTCCTCTAATGCTTTTTTCAGCAGATTTTAATAAGATAATAGACACCAGTGCCTATTATCTGAGGAGCACAGATGCACTGCAGTCTGCCAGTGCCACCAGACAGGCTCTACCCCATAATCCCAGCTGGAAATTCCTTGCAACACTCAGACCTAAAAACAAGGCAGGGATCAGAGCACTGAAACAGATTACATGGAATAAAGGGTATGTGAGGCATCACCACCTAAGGGAAAAAAGCCAATTGTTCCACTACACAGATCTCACAACTTATAAGGCTCTGACCTAAGATTTAATTTATTAAGAGTCTTCATTTGAAATCATTGTGTGTTTTCACATCAGAAATCAGTGTCCATTACAGTAATGTACATCTGTTTAAAAAAAATTCTTGCTTTCATTTTCCTATCCTCACATTTTTTAAGAAATTAGCAGTTTACTATGTCATTTGAGGGAATAGCTGGGGGAAATGGTGTGTTTTAGGGGGCACTGAGGTCCCCATTAGGTTTATAGTTTTATAATTTCTCACTATACTCATCACATGGCTACAGTTTTGATGCATTCTTTTCAGAAGAAAAGGGTTTGCAGAAAAGGGTAAGTTTGATAAGTATATTTTTTCCAAACTGCCAATTCTAGTATTTCAGAGAATTTGTTTTAGTAAAACATGGCTATCAAATAATAATAACTTTTATGGAAGAAATCTCTGTTCATTTATCAAGCCAGTTAATAGTACAGCTGAGCAATTTACAGTTTCAAAGAGATCTTAAAGAGATCTTGAATATCAAATTTTAAAAAAGCTATAATCTGTAAGGCAGCCTCCACAGTGACTTAGCAAGAAGGGCTGATAGCCCAAATGAAGATATCTTAAGACCAGAAAGAACTGCTGCCCTTTTGAGTGGTCAAATTCATTCAATAATGGCTCACATTTTCTAGCATGGAACTGGTCTCATAAAGCTCTCTGCAGTAAAGCCAGCCAAACAAGCAATTCTCCTAAGGAAAAGGAATACAGGTTATTCAAAGAGTAAAAAATGGTACTAGATGATGTAATTATATCATAGAGCATAATCTTCTTACTCTTGTAATATTAGCACAAGATCAGCTTGGCCAGTTAGTAGAGAACAAATTGTTCTTAATATTTTGCCTCTGTTCTCAGAACATAAGGAGCAATTTTCCAATAATTTGTAGCAGAAATGGCCCAGAGAATGGTTCTCAAAACCATTAGACTGATCCTCAGGCTCCAGAAGTGCCCAAGGGCTCTCATGTCTGACCACACAAGCCAGCTGTCTCATCACAGGAAACCATAAATCAGAAATATCAAAGTTAATAGTCCAGAATAATGCTCAGGCACAAGTAATTCTCTGCAACTGCATCCCAGCATCGATTTGCAGCTGACAAGATGTTGTATATTGTATATTGCTTGACAAAATAAACCCTACCAAAGGTAACCACTAAACCCAAACAAAGCACACTTCAATGGCAGTGCTACCAAATGAATCTTTAAAGGGATGTGGTTCCTGGGTTTGCTATGGATTTCCTGTGAAATCATTAAGAAACATGATTATGTCAATCATTTACTAAACTAGGATACTAATCTGCCTCAGATGATGACTGAGCTGCTTTTGGTTCATATTAATGAAGTATTCCTGCTGAAGTACAGGGAAGTTATTTTTCTAACATAGGCAGCTGCCCCCATCAAAAATCTTTCACATGTCTCTCAGATATCAAGGAAATTCCCCCTTTTTTGAGAATGCATATTCTTAATCAGTTACTGAGAAATCTCATCTATAATATTAAATTAGTATTAGAAAAGGAAAGACTGTATCTGAAGAGTCTATCACAGAATTAAACACACAGATTTCTGTCTTTTGGCCATGCAGAGAAAACAGAATTCACTATAAAAATAGCATTCAGTGGTAAAATAGTTTCCTTTAAGATAGGAGTTTTACTACAGGGTTTCCTCAGTATCTAGTTACTACATCTGGACTGATCAACAACGTAATCCAAAAATCATATGAACAGTGCAAATCTTTTTGGTAAAACCTTGATCCAAGAACTTTTTATGGATAGGCTCTGCTTAACTCTGGATTCTCCTCCCAGAATAGCTGAATTTGAGTGTAATTACTATCTTAGCTAATGAGACTGCTTATATTATAAATATTTATAGAATATTTAAATGCTATACTGTTTTTCCCCTTCAACACTGTACAAATAGTTTTTAAATGCTATACTGTTTTTCCCCTTCAACACTGTACAAATAGTTTTTAAAGTGGGTTCTTCTTCTCCTTCCCTAAATTTCATGGCCTCACAGGTTAAAGCTAAGTCTGCTCAACTTCCATCCATGGGAATAGTCCCTTTATTCAAAAAACAGGATCAAGACAAAAATATTTGTATAGCTACTTTTAAATCTATGAGTTGATGTTAGTGCTTAAATAACTTAGTGACTTCACACTTGAATAATTGGCTATGTAGAGATGCACTGAAGTTGGAAAATAAAACCACAGATCACACGTTCCCATGCTTTAGAAATGAAATGTAGGAGACATTGCCACTGAAAGGTGAGAGGGGTTAGTTCTACACTCAAGTCTTTTAATTTTACAGGTCAGCTCGAAATGACTGACACTTTATTTGAGGTTGGTTCCTGTTTGTGGGCTTTTTCTATACACTCTGTGCTCTCAGAATTACAGGATTAAAACCCATTGAAGTCAGCTGCACTTCTAAGACAAAAGACTTGTAAAGACAATTCACTGTGTTGTTCCTATTTGAAATTCACCTGTGTTGGGTTAGAGAGAAGAGCTGCTCTGATGTCAGATTTCACTGGAACAGTCACGTGCTAATGTTCATTTCCCAAGCAGCCTAAGTAGGTGCATTTGCTGCTTATTTCACCTCTTAGGAGGAAGATGAAATGCAGAAGCCCATGACAAAAGCAGTACAGAAACTCACAGCCCTCATAGCTTGAACAAGAGAGAGATGGAACACAACTGACCTCCGGGTTTCCTCCCATCTATCTATTCTCTGCATATTGAGAAGAGACATCAGGAGTTTGGGTCACGTATTTAAGCTAAAGATCCTGATTTTGGAGTAATGAAAATAAACTTTCCTAAGCTTGCCAAAGAAAGGTCAGCCTTGACCCACATGCTAGAAAGAACACCTGCTTACTGACCAGAAATGTGCTACTTTTACAGACACCTGTACACAACAAATAAATGCTGCTGGCAGTTCTGTCCCCCTCACTAGAGAACATTGAACAATTACAGCTTTTTTTTTTTACAGTTAAGTCCTGTTTGGTATTAATAATCTCATTTCCTTGCTGCTTTTCACAAGAAGTGTGTTTTCTTCTGCCCCCCACCCCCACCAAGTGCTGGCCATGCAACATGAGACATCACAGGGAACTGCTGTTCTGAGACAGCAAACATTTGCAGTTTGATATTTCTCTCCCCTACCCCTCTAACCAAGCATTTTGGGGCTTTTCTGCTAGATTTGATCATTCAGAAGCCCATGGTTAAGTGTTCTAAAACTTTTTTTCATAAAAAAGCCTCTTCAGTAGATGGACAGCAGGCAATTATTTGATTCAGAAAGTCAGGACTTGACTTTGACTCCTATTGTTATGTAAATACAGAACACATTCAGACAGCACTTGAACTACAGACCGCTGCAAATGCCTGCAAAATGAAAATTAAAGCATAGTGTTAAAGATGTAGGCTCCCAGCTAAATTAATTTGCATAGAAGCATGAGGGATCTCAGAAATCCTAAGACAGCTCTTTTTTCTTCTATTTTGCTGCTTTAAGCCAGGATGCCAAGAGCAGGTTTGATATAAAAACACCAAGTACATGACAATACCAAAACACTCTGTAAAAGTGACACCTAACTAATACAGAAGCTGAGCTGAGAACCCCCAGCACCGGCAGGAAATATCTGGCTAAGTACAAAACATAGACCTGCTTCCAAAACATCATGCAAGCCCTCTTAATTGAGAATGTGCAGCTCCCAGCAAGGAGGCCAAGGCTCCCAAGAAAAGGTGTGGGATCTCCCTACTTCCAAACTTAAGCCCAGTTTTGGAAGAGAACAATGCTTGGCAATGGTGCTTGGCTTGGTTTACGTGCATGTTGTCATGATGATGCAGCAGGCTTTAAAAATCCTCTCTAGAGGCTCAACAACACGCTGAAGCATCACTACAAAACCTCTGTGATTGACTGAGTCAGCCAGCATCTGAAAAGAGAACTGACTTCCAGTATTGACTGCTGCAGAAACCTCTGCTCAAAGGTGAAAAGCAGCATTTTCAAGGCAGTTACAGCAATTCTGCCAGCCTGGGAGGCAAACACAGGTACTACCACAGGCTTCAAGCAGCTGCTCAACATTTCTGTGCATTAGAGGCACAAAGGTGCCCTCCAAGAGCAGTGAAAAATGTTTGACTGTGAAGCTTGTGCAGAAATGACAGACTGCTAGAAGTCTAATGATGCCTCCTCAGTGCAGGGTCTTCATCTGACTCACACTAAAGATCAATCAGAATTGTCACACTTAATTGTTTGTAAACACCAGTTCTTTTTTCACTGGCAAATAAAAAAAACCCACAGCTGACCTTATAACTTTACTAGGGGTAAACCCAAATTTTGGGAGCATCAGGAAAATGACAAGTAAGTATGTTATGTCTAACTTTGTGCCTTTTCTCTTTTGTAAATAGCTGATAATGCAACAGTAATACTTTTAATGGCTAAGACTACTAGCACAAAACTTACCTCCATTTGCTTAGTGCCAAAAAATATTCCTGAATTCAAGTCTGTCAGCTAATTTTAAAGTTCCACAGTACTTCCCTTTTAGTACCCATCCTGTATACATACAAAAAAGCATGTGCTTTTGTGTATCAATCTGAAATTGAATTCCCCCCCCAAAAAAGCGAGGCCTGAATTAAGTTTAGTCAGATCTTATGTGGGAGAACTTCAAATTTTATCCTTTAACAATAAATCATATTATCTGTTTCCTGCTCAGGTTTACAAGCACTGATATTTTATCAAGAGCAAATACTGTGGAATATTTTGAGGAGCCTGCCCATTCTGCTCAAGTACTACTGTGCAGAATTTCAGTCAAGCTAAATTTATTGCTAACATTTCCCTGGGAAATGGTAACTGGTGGACATTAATCATGGACAAGGTACCAGGGGAGCAATTTCTTTCTTAGGGGGTGGAGTAGGGATGGGGACCCTGCTCTGTGTTTAGCTTGCACCCACTGCACTTCTTTGGGTAACTCAGACCAACAAGTCATGCATTTGGGAATATTTCAGAAGTGCATTTTTACAAAGAAAACCTTAAATAGCTAGTAGAGTTTTCCAGGGCATCTATGTGTGCTTTTAAACATTTATCTCTGTCTATTTATAACTAGTCCATTTGAGCTTTAGTCTTTTTTATAAATGAACTCTACCTTCCCCTAGTCACTTTTAATCCAACTATTGGTCCTCATCACACGGAGTAAGAATATCTAGCACAATCCTGCAATTAGGCAGAACTTAAAATTCCCAAAGCCACAGTCAGGACAAGAGTGACAAAATTCCCCTGGTGCAATGAAACCTGCTAGATTAAGGCTCTCAGTGTAGGGCCTGCTGCTCTGATCTGGTATGAAGGAAATGTTTCCTCATGTATGAACCTGTCAGTGCTGTCAGGTTGTGCAGGGACACTTCCAAAGCACACTGCTTTTAACTAAACTATTAATTACTGCAACACCACGGAAAATCTTGGGAAGGGGTCAATTGACATAGCTGGTGGAAGGAAAACTGCTAGTTAAGCTTCCAAAAGCAAATGTGTTACAGAAGCAATTTTTGTAAACTTATTCCCTGTCATCTTCAGCTTGTATTAATTGTATATCAGAAATGCTTAACACCTTTAAGTAGCTGCAAGCCTACATATATTAAATTACCATCGTTCTAGCCCCTGCTGCATTAACATCAATAGCAAGGCTGCTTGCACCTCAAGCTCCTGCATGCTGTAATGCATTCTAATTCTAATTCTAATTATCTGTGATACAATATGAAAGAGTAACCTACAGAGACTAACCAAACCATGTTTCAGGGAAAGCTTAAAAGAAATTAATTCAGAACTGTGTCTACAATATAGTGCCCATCACAGGCTGTTAAATGTGTTTGCACACTTGACAAATGCAATACAATTACTAAACAGCAGCTGTTCAACTGCATAAGCATAATTTAGAGATAGCAAGAGTACCACATTTCCTCTGCAGTAATTACAAAGTGAAAAAGTTTGTCATGGGATTAATTTCAGATTTATTTTTTAGATCCAATCAGCAGTTACATTTCATTACTAGAGAATCTCCCCCCACAAAGTCCCTTTGCTGTCCCATCTGAAATGGTCAGTGCAATTACAGCACTGAAAGAACACGAGAGTTCACAATTCTTACACTGAACATGCTCCTGCATCTGCCCATAAAAACACACAAAACCACACTGTGATGGGTAGGTAGAAATAGAGAAAAGGCAGGCCAATACTGGGTTTGAGACAACAAAACTAAAGAGGAAATCCAGCTCTATCTTCCCACTCCTTTACATACAGCACCAAGTTATGTTTTTGCATTCAGACTGAAACTGCAGATAATTAAATCCTTTTCATTGAAATTCTAAATATATTCTACATACATTATTTTTCTAAGTACCTATAAACTTTTAGGTAGCCTGAGTAAATTACCTGTAGACAATTTGCACTGATAAGCTTACCCACTCCTATTTCTACTCTATGATTTAAAAATAACATTATTAATGCTGTGTGACCTTATTATCTAAAACTACACACAAATGAGCACAGATGCACATACATAGTCTGAGAGATTCCCAAGGAATCCACAGGCATAGAACCTATAGTATGTCTTCATTTAACCATAAAAATTAAAATAATCAAAATGCTAAATTAAGAGAATGTTTTAAACACAGTTTGATGTTTAAATGCAGTTCCACTGAACACAAAGTTCTCACGTGCTAACTTCATATCTGTTTTATCCACAGGACAGCACATACACAACTACACATCTGCCACCCCATTTTTGCAAATCTAAATTTCAAATGGAGAGTTCATTTTTATTTTGTTTAAACAGTTAAATCTGTGTTTGAAAACCTGTACTTCGAGGGTGAACAACAGCTGAAGGAAATTGACTTTGTTGCAGTCTGGACATAGAAAATCCTATAAATTGAACAACTAGGTGTAATTTTAGTCCAAATGCAAGACCCAAAATGTATTTTAAGCAATGTACTCATTCTCACAAAGCCAATATAGAAGTATCAGACTGTACAGTTATTTCTTGTTCCAGTTTCACACACTGGTTATTTCTGACTATTTCAAGCACTAATGCAAACCATGAAGAACTGGACGGAGTATCTTGTCCTAAGTTTCATCCAGATACATTAAAGGAATCAAAGGAGGTAAGACACTTGATCATCCATCACAGAATTAAAACTTCAAATTAGCTGATTAGAGGAATAGTTTGAATTAAGGATAAAAGCTATGTAATTTAAACATACATACAAGCTGTTTTACTGAAACTCAGAGCCAGGGTGAAAGCATGAGTAAAATGACCACACATCCTCAGCACACTAACTCTTCTCCTTTTGGAGTACATCAGAGATGTTAAAACTCTGAAAGCCTTGAGCCCAGCAATCTACAAGAGCACCTGCCCCAGATCAGCAGGGTGTAACAGTCTTGTCTCAAGATGCAACAGGACTCCAACCCAGAGAAGTTATTACTGAAAATTCTGCACAAACTCAATTAAAACCAACACCTTTCTACTTCTCTGCCTAACCTAAAATGTAGTATTTATGATGTTCAAATGAAGCCTGGAAATGCATCCATGCTTTTCTATTATGAATATTTGTCATTACCAAACCAGCAAAACCCCAATACAGATCAGATTCAAGCTACTGTAAGATTTCCTCACATGTGTAGATAACTTCATGTTTATAATGTGCACAAAGCAAATGCTACCTGTGCAATGTTATGCAGCTATGGACCAATGCATATTCCTTCTTCTCACTTTTGGTTTTATGTAAGAAACAAAAAAAAAAAGTCATAGGATATTAGGTACACATGTCATTGCAGAAGTCCAAAATTTCACTGGATATGGAGCTCCCAACATTGAAGTGAGAAAAGTCAAGAGAAAAATGAGGCAGAAACCCAATGCACACTTGTAAATGAAGACCACTGGTACTAAAAGAACACAGGAATGCCATGGGGAAGGGCTTGCTTCCACAGACCTTCCAGCTAAGAAAAGTCACTGGACTTCATCCCAGCCATGATTCATGACAGAGGGAACTGAACTTCTGCATATTCTGCAGCAAACAGTCACATATTTTATGTAGTAGCATTAGCAGAGGTCTAACAGAGAGTGTTCTCTCAACCATCACATTTCTCTAAATCTGAATAAAGAACATCAGGAAACTCGACCAGCTGGCAGTTGGAAGAGATGTAGAAAAGAATCAGAAATTACAATTATAGTTTCCTTCTCCCAAGCAGATGGAGAACCAACCAATAGCAAATACAGGGTACACAAAAAACCTCTGTTTTTACTTGTGGTTCTTTCAGGTTCAGACATAAGAAGCCCAAGTTTGTGCCTGACCTGACACACAGATTCTCCCCTCAAAATATCAACAAAGAATCAACAGATGACTTCAACAAAAGAAAGCACACAATGAGAGTAAGTTTTCACTGTCCTTGTTCCATGTGAAAGTGAGACTTCAGAAGTGTTGCGAACAAGAATACATAGCTAACATGTCTAACAGGGATATATATTTCTGTCACCCCACATGGAAAGAATACAACAGAACAGGAAGTAGTTTGTGTTTATTCATGTGTAAATAGCAACACACTATAGAAGAGGGTTCAGAATAATCTCTTCATTAGGCATCGCTTCCACTTCAAAAACTTGCTAAAACTTCCCCACAGTATTTTTAATGATCAAATACAGAAAATAGAATTCTGAAGAAACCCACTAGCGTTGTACTGCACGCATCTTCTCAAACTACAAATGTCAGTATGTGGGCAACTTTCTGATATTACACAGCTTGTAGGACCAGGGGAACTATGCAAGATGTACACACCTGTATTGACATTTTGAGCAGAAGAGACAGGAAAAGAAGGTGCATTCACTTTCTAGTGCAAGTCTACAATAATCACACAGACAGAACAACATTTATTAACAGGAATGGAACAAGTCCACACATGAATAAGAAAAGATCATAAATAATACAGTTGTAAAAAAGATTGAAAATCTCAGACTGAGGTAGTCAAGACTGTGCAATATGGGTATTTGTACAGAGCACCTGTACAGCAGTTTCTCAAAGCAGAAGCTTACCATGAGAAATGTGGCTGGCTAGTGGGGTGGGCATGGATTATCATGGGGATGCCTTCCGTTAAGAAATTCACTAAGAGCAGCTGGTGATACACACAATAGTTTCAGTTGAAAGTGCCACTAAACAGAATCTCAGCAAAGAAGTCTATTCTACTTTGACTTCTGATTACTCCATCCTGACAGAAGTCTGTTCCCATTTTTCCCCAAGCAGAGTAATTTTGGTGATATGTACAACATTCTCTTTTCTGAATTCGTAACCAACTAAAGTAAAACAGGGGAAGAAAATGCTTTGAAGAAACACAGACATTTTAAACAAAAACAATCATTTTTCTAAATGGTTTTATTTACATTTTTCATATACAAGTACGTTAAATGATACATTCTGACTAGTATCCACACCAGTGTGAATTACATGGATTAAAGATACTGATGTATTGCATATGATGAAATGCAAAACAATCAACCCTAAGCTGTGGTCCCACCCCTTGAATCCTCATACATCATCTGGTTTGTTACCAAGACATTTAAAATCCAAAGTGTCCATATGAAAGAAAAATTATCTAAACAAATGTATTGGTTGCATTTTGTTAGGACAAGCAATAACACAGGAGTCTTACTTGCAAAATTCGCAAGACAAAAAAATACATTTTAACAGGCAAACCTTTTACATGCACGTTACCAGCTTTGTATTTATTGTTTCTAGACTTGGGCTACTTGTCACAACTGTCTTCTGGATATGATTTTTAGGTCTTTAATTATAGCAACCTTTTAACCCCTACTAACAATGGTTCAAAGTGACCAGGATATAATGTTGTACACTCAATAAAAAAGATAAAAGCTGTGGTGTGAACTGGCCTGAAGCATTCAGGACAATTACAGAGGAAAGTTTCCACTCAGAGTACCTGGAACTCAAAATTCCTTAGATCATTAAAAAAAAAGTTGCAGATACCTGAATACAGTTTAATAAACGTGCCTAGGAGGATTTTCAATCTGGTGATTTCTCAAAGGAAACTAGCAAAGAAAAAAATGACAACTTTAAATGCTTGCTTCAGAACTACTGAAGCATTTATGACACTGGTAGAGTAAATGTTCTTTCATGAGCATGAAAAGCATTATCAGGTCTTTCTGTATCTAAAAGATGGTTCAAACAGTCAAAGTGACAAAGGAAATAGTAACAGACAGCTGGGCCTATGGGATCATAGGGTATTAAATTTGATTTATTTTTACATTTCTGTAGCACTTTTTAGCCAGGTGCCAAAAGCACTTTAATCACTAAAGCAGCCTCACAACAACCCTGTGAGGTAGGTAGGTATCTGTTTCGTAATGGCAAACAGGTTAAATAACTTACCCAAGGAGACACAGCACATCAGCAGAGCAGGCTAGAGTCCAGACTGTGTGATCTATGAATTTAACATTATGGAACATATGGGGCTGAGACTTAGACACTCCTTTATACAACTGTGAAAGAGTCAAGTTTTCTGAGAGGAGGTTTTTTTATGAGAAAGGTATGGAGAGAGAAATGTACTTTAAGTAACCAGAAAAAAAGAGTCTGGGAAGAGTAGCACTACTGTTCCCCTTCCTAAATTTTTAAGAGATGCAGGATAGCAAGTTAACTATTTTACTTGCTTAAATACTTATCAAATCCAAAACTCTACTTAGATGTTCAAATAGTACGACCCAAAACCAGCTGTGAACTGGGAGCTGTTTCATTCACTTATATTATTTCTACGTCCTGTAATTCTTCTTTGAAGGTCAGAAGAAATAAGAACCAGCGCAAGAATCCAAACTTTTTCATCAATTTCAACTTTAATAGTGTAATTCCCATTAACAAACTGTCAAAGCATGCTCTTCCTAATTAATCTCCATCTTCTGCTGACTGACCTAACCAGTCACAATGCAGAGAGCAGAGCGTATAAATCAGTGCCTGGCACAGAAAATGGTAAATGTGAAGTATTTGGTTACTTCAGCACACCCAGTGTATCAGTTGCAGTGAGCTGGATGATACACTAAGCACTGCTCTCCACTGTATTCCACTAGGGAACACAGTCATACACAAAAAGCAGAACAGTCAGTGAGCTGAACAAACACAGCCGTAAAACCAAGAGGTGATGACAGCAGCAAGGCCTGCACTTACAAGTTATACATTACAAAAGGAACTGGCACATGCAGTTCTTGTCCAGATAGTTTTTGTCCAGATAGATATCAACAATTTCTACTGAAGACTGCAAGTGACTAAAGGGAACACATTTGTTAAGTCAGACAAAGGGGAATTTAAAGGCTTGGAGAGTACAGCTGTTAAAGGGCTAATTTCTTCTTTGTAAGGCCATTTTCATAACCCTCACCCTGGCTCATCTTCCAATATACCACAACTAGTTAATGCTATTCAGCTCTGATTTATGTCTTTCAGAGGGCAATATTCTCTAGTGAAAGACAACCTTCCAGAAAAGAACTCCCACTTCCCTCCCCCTTCCTGTCTTTCTGGGATTCAAAGAGGAAAGTTTTTCATGTCAAAGAGTAAAATACTTGTTTTGATATCAGAGGAAATGCAGGTAACAGATGACTGAAGATTCTGCAATTTTCCGATTTCAGTAATAAGGTAGCAAAAGTAAAAAGCAGTGCTGGAGATCTACCACAGGTTTATTTTACTAAGTCATGGCTAGAAAGTTCTATACTTCTCAACAGCCCAAGAAAAGCTTTCTAGCAGGAGGAAGACTACTAAAATTGCCATGGAAAAACGCTTTTGGAAAATACTTATACTCCTTGTACATCTTAAGGCTGCAATAAAAGAAGCCTGAACAGAATTCCACTGCTTAGATAGCCTTCAAAAATTAACTGGTCTTAGTTTAACCACAGTGTTAAAAGAACATCTGATAAAGCATTTTGATTTTAATTCACCCAGATGGATTGTACAAATGATATGCAACTGAAAATAACACTGACAACAGCACCCAATTGTGTGAGTGCATTGTTTTTAAAGAGAAATTTGGAAATAAGTTATTTCAACTTATAGCTATATATGCTCACACATGCTTTAAAAAAAAACAGTGCAAAGCGTATTTTCATTATCTTCATTTGTAAATTGGCCACTTTATCAGTTGTAGTATGCTACTGTAACCAGGAAAGCTGAAAATTAAGTCATAACTGAGAATTTCAAAATTTGGCTGTTGAGATAAAAAATAAACTTCTGAAAATTACCCTCTTACATTTCTTTGAAATATAACCCTCTTCAGGTGTTAACCCCTACCAGAAATTTACAGTTGCTAGTTTTCCATTGTTTTGAATAACAGAACTATATATTCCATTTCTCTAATATTTGAAGTGTATTAATAAACAGACACACAAGAAAAGGTTATGGTTATGACAATTCTTTCCCTCTCAGATTTACCTCGTGTTCCCCTGGTAAACATAAATGCTGAGGTACTGATCTGCCCTCCTTGAAGGAACAGGATAAAAATTCTACCCCAGACTGTTACAAGCTTTGCCACTGGTAATGTTTCTAAATACTCTTAGATTATAAATTAGGGGAGGTGATGTCAGTCAGTTGATCTCTGAAGGTGGTTTAAGACAGGAAGCTTTACACTGGTAACAGGACTTTCTGCTGAAGGATGTACAGTATAGTGCTGGCTTTCTGACATGGCCTTACCCAACCCTTAAATTTGAGGCAAGGGAAAGAGAAAGGTTTCCAAAAAGCACAGAAATCAGGTAATTTAATGCAATTATGAAATTAGATTACATTCTGAATGCTAGAACCTGTAGCAAACATTTCAGGGTACAAGAGGCTAATGGATTTGGCTGCAGGGTCCAAAAAGGAAAAATATGTATTTGTATGTTAGTCCATCTGCAATCTCCCAAACGTGAATAACCACCAACATTCTAACTACTGCTACAAACTGCTGGAAACAAGATAGTGAAGACTCTATATATTTAATTTGGTAGCATTCAATTTAGATGACACTATTTAGCACTGTAGCATCTTATTATGAACTGTAATATAAAAATTTCTGTTAGATTCCCATGATCCCAACTTTCCTTATCTTTAAAATTTACTGCCAGACATTTCTGGATATGTAATTTAATGTAAAATAAGATAATAACTATGCAATGAAATTTCACATCAAACGGAAGAAAAAGAGAGCTCATTTCTCATCTACAGAATACAGGTCCCCACCCCTGAATTTTAACATATACATAAAATCTATCTCAAGGAAAATGTGCAGCTGGAAGATGCCCACAGAAAACGTGTTTTAGTATTCAGGAACAGCTACAGAAAGGAATCAAACCAAAATGAACACCACCACCCCACCCCATGATTATACAGGGAATTTCATGGCATGTCATTAGAGACAGTTCAACTGATCAATGCACTTAGTGGTAAGTCTTTACCCAGTTATGGAAACAATCACAATTTGTTGGGATTTTTAAAAGCTAATGAGTTGGGCTAATGCATTTTCATTCCAGAAATTAGCTTCCATCCCCACACCCTCCCTGCAAACACTGTTCACAGAAACACTCAATTTCCTAAGAAAGCAAAAAAATAAAAAATAAATAAAAGAACCAAATATTCAGAGAAAGTCACTCAAATAAGTTTGTATGTGTAAATAAAAAAAAAAGTCCTCTAAGTAAATGACACGGGAGGCAATAAATTGACACGACAAGCAAATAAAAGGCTAAAGCACTCCAATACCATTGAAACAGTTTTAATGTTGTTGCAATTCCATAATGCAACAATCATCAACTCATAAAAGACCCAATACTTTAGAATTCATTTTAATCATTCCTTCATACCTATTTTACAAAATAAAGGCAAGGCATATTTAAAATCCCCTTTCCCCTAGATATTATGTGCCTATCTTACTCATGCTTATAAAAATATAAATTTAAAATCCTATGAAATTTTATATAAGAAAAAAATGTAAAAATATTAACCTCTGCTTCAATGTACAGTTTCCAGAATCTGCCAGAACTGGGGAACTGGGCAACAAGGCGTTCATAGGTCTTCCGTGCTTTGTCTATAGGCTGATTCTAAAAATTGAAAATCAAAACAGCATTTACAATATTATGATTTATGTAAATGAATATGTTGATTTTACTCCAGAACCAAAGAGTGTGAGTGGACCATAGATAAGGAAATGTAATCCTATATCACTAAACCTGTGCCTCTCGAATGAGAATGCTCCAAGCGTCAAGGTCATATGGGTTTTCTTCTAGTTTCTTTTCAGCTTTCTTCACTTTTTCTGGGACATATTCCGCAGTCTAGAAAAATTAAAAAGAAGACATAAGAGATCACAAGCAGTGTTTGAAAAGTTCTCTCCCACCTACACAGTCAAGCTAAAGATAACGTTTCTGACAGGGTAATATTCCAGAGCTCAGCTTTTAAGATGGAGTTTCTAAACTGGAATTCAGCTGGAAAACAAATTGTCCCAGGAAGATAACGCACACTTAGCACAAGTTCTACATGTTATGGACATCAAGATGTTAGACTAAACCAATTCAATGTCTCTAAAACATGAAAACAAATTTGAGTTTGCCAGAATATTTACTGCACTAAGAAACATTTTTACCAACCTGCAACTTTAAGATGCAAAAAGTAAATTCAGCCCAGTATTTCTATTACAGAGCTCAGGCAAACAAATCCAGGTTACTGCAGGAGTCATTCGGCACAAGGAGAACAGCAGGTATTTGGTATCACATGTTTAAGAAGAAATCTAGGAGATGACTGTTTAGCAGAAACAAATACACACTGTCCAAGCACAATTTCTTTGTTCACTTTTTGATCTCTCAATCCTACTGATGACTTCCTGCAGTTCTGGCACTGAAACCACCTTTTTTTTTTTTAACATTAAGGCATTCCTATTGAAGATTATTTCAAAGGTTTTTTTGAGGCTAAAAGCTTTACCAAATTGAATGCAAACTTGTTAACATAGCTACCAGTATAATATAGGTTTAAGAGCTCTTTCAAACACTTCCGGAAATAACCAGCTTTATGATTTTCAGGGTTTTTTTTTTTCCCCAGATCTACCATTGTTAAATCAAAGTAGAATAAAAAAATGACAGTGTCAAGATCACATACAGACACCCTCAAAATACACGTTTGGTACAGCCCTAAATGATCCAAAGTTTATTATTAAGCCTGAAATATTGTTCTGACCTGGAAGCAACTTATTTACTAACTTTCCAAACCTGGCTCATTTTTAGGCAGATAACAGCAATAAAAAAACCACACCAAATAAATTCTTGCCTTTGTGAGATGAAACATTAGTAACCCTTAAATCATTACTCTAAGACCTTGCTGGTGAAATTTTCCAATTTAACTATATAATTACTGTTAGGATATTCATCTCTAATGTATACTGCAGTGGAACTGATTCACTGTGCAGGAAATTCTAAAAAAAAACCCCAATCCCTGGCATTTGCTAGAAGATTATTTCAAGGAACTGATTTTAATTCTTAATATCAAGTCTAGATCCCAGAATCACAGGATGGGAGGGATCACAGTGGGTCACCTGGTCCAACCTCCCTGCCCCAGCAGGGCCATCCCAGAACATCCTTTTGAAGCTGAAAAACACAAACAGCACAGAGAGAAACAGCACTCCTCTCTCAAAGGTGCCATCACTGCTCCAGAATGAGAAGCAGAAGGTAACTACACTAGTTCTGAATATTTTTCAGTGTTACCAGTTTTTGTGTCAGTCCTATTAGGAGGATATAATTCAAAGCATACGCCTTTAAAGGTATTTTTTAATAAAGCTACTTATAAAATGGAAAAAGGATCAAAAATGCTGCAGAACTGTTAAATGGACATGTAGTGACAGATATTCAATAAAGGGAAAAGCAAAGAATCAGTAGGCTGGGCTTTACAAGGAGTTTAAAGACTATTACTCCTCTTGATTCACTTCTCAAGCAATTTTTAACACTAATTAATGCAAAGCAGCATAGCTTGGAAGTCAAATATCAAATCCCACAGCAAACTATTATAAAATTAATTTGATTAAAAAAATCTAAGTAGCTCAAAGCTGTCAGCTCTAAAGTAGTAAATTTAAAAACTGCCACATGAATAGTTTCACATCCCTAAGTCCATGAAAATTTTGATTTTGTAGTACCAGGTTGTAGTTCAACTGATACAGGCTGAAGATGTAAAACAGTATAAAATGAACTAGTGGTTTTATTTCTTCCTAAATGACATGCATAAACATAATTCAGCTTCCAGAAACAGCACTGAAGCTGAAATTTCTGAAGTTTATTTCTATAAGCTACCCCTGCAGGTGGCCCAAAGCTGAAATGCTGCTTATCAATAAAACACTAACTCAAATACATCAGTGGGAAGCACTGCATCTTACTAGAACCATCCCAGTGAAATCTGCTTGTCTCAAAGAAATGATTCTGGATACATTCAGACAGAAATGCCTGGCAGATGTACCATTAATGTCTGCTACAATAAAAAGGACCTCACCCTACAAAAACACAAGGTCCTACACTCTAAGTACTGACTTTAAACAAGATAAAGTAGAATGGGCACCTTTCAACTATTATAGCAATAGTTTAGTTGTATTTCCTCAAATCTTTCCACATGACAAAAAAACTAACATTTCACTGGAGTGGCAGCTGAGTTAAGACTTCCAGGAATTTGATTTCACCTATGCAGATACAGGGTCATAAATTCAGAAAGGCAGAAACAGCTCAGGAAAACCAGATGGGGATAAGATTCACAACCACTACAATCCTAAATTAATTTTCTATGTTTGATACATGAATCAATCTGCGCAAGAATAATAATTATTTTACTGGAAAATAAAAAGGACCAATTTTCTAAGCTGGCAAATGTTTAGCAGCAGCAGGTAAAGCTCTCTATTCAGCTATACAAGACCAATTATAGGCACCCTAGAGAATTGAAAATAACCCTGTGATGATCAGTTTTAAACTGGACTGCCTGCACTTGCTTGTTCCTTACGTCACAAAGAATAAAATGCTCAGCTTCTTAGAGGCAGTGAGAACTCCCTCTCCACCTCCAGCACAGATAAAAGCCATCCCGTCTCAGGGACACACTGCACTTCAGGCAAATCAGTGTCCTGGTTCTACCTGGGCAAAAATAAGACCTCACTGCATCTTCACAAATAATCATTCTAATATCCTGGAGGAATCAACACCTAGGATTTTCTGGGTGTGTGAGCAAACACCCCTTGGGAGGGCTAACAGCTACTGCAAGCACACAACAAAATGGAAGCAAGAGCTTGACTTTTAACCCAACTCAAGTACAGCCAGGAAGACGTGATCTTAGTTTTGAGAACTTTATGTTAACTGCTTTTTGTGCTTACAGCTGCTGTTATCACAGTTCAAGGCCATATAGCTTCTGATCACGTATTTCTCGTTGTACTGCCTGCACAACAGCCAGTATCCAAACCTGTGAATGTGTAATTCTTGGGTGCTCACTGCCATTATCCTGCCACTAGATAAGCATTTTCAGATAAGCTCATCCTGTAACAAGCCAGTTCAGGGAGTTAAATCAGCAGGAAAAATAATCCTGTTAGAAAAGTGATTAACCTCCTAATGGTTCAACCCCCTGGTTTCAGGATGAGATGTAGAAAAAAGGATGCAAAACCATTCAGGACCCTAGCAGCCCCAGCTCAGACCAGTTTAAATACCATCAAACCGAACCCAATCAGATACTGGCTTTTAACTTTTCTTTATTACCTGTGAAAAATATTGCACATAGACTGAAAAAACTTTTTTTTCCTCTGCTTTTGTTAACTATGTTCAGCTGATCTCTACATCATCCGGACCCTACCCCATAAACAACTCTTTGAAGGTCATGGAATTATTTCAGCACTTAGGGTTTCTACAAGTTATTACCACCTAGTCTGGTTCATAACTACCCTTTTATTATTTATACACTGACAAACAGCAATAGATTAAAAGTTTCACAGATACACAGAAATATAAAAAGATCTTTCCAAAATCTGAACGGACCTAAACCCAAATTTTCTAGGAAGAAATCTAGGCACTCCTTCCTGAAAAATGCATCGACTGCACAAAATCCAACTGTGAACTCATAAAGAAAGTCTGAGGGAACAAAACAAGAGGAAATAAAGTTCACTTTTAGCATTTGCTTATTTATCAATCACTACACCAAGGGAATATTCTCAGTTTATACCATATTCCTAAAATCAACAGTTTCCTCAGGCCGCTTAAATGAATCTTCATGACTCCAAAGTGTCTTAGAAAACACTTAAACACCTTTAAATTATTTTCAACACTAAATACATCCAGTTAAGGCATCCTCCTGTTTCCACAAAAGGATCCTCTGCAGTGAAAGGGAAATGTGTTTAAAACAGCTGTTATATCCATGGAGTGGCCAGTTCAAGATGCTTTGAGAACCACCTCTAATTATGAAATAAAAACTTCTACAAACCAGATATGCAGGCTGTTGCATACAAAAAGACAATAATTCTAATTGCTAATTTAATCAAATTGATTCAGTATCCAAAAAGAGTTTTCTAGACATTAAGACAGAAGCCAGTTTGTTGGTTTTGGCTGGATATTGCACACTTTAGCACAGCCTGGCCTGTAACAGACCCAGTGAATTAAATTTCAACTATATTAACATGTAACTTAACAAGTATTAGTTGTTGTCCACTAACAAGACAAGTTAGTTGTCCAGCTGGCTAAATTTACAGGTTGGTTTAGCCTAAGGCTTTTTTCCCTTAAAGTTTTTTTTTTTATAGCTGCATGTGCAGAGAACAAGTTTTAAAATCCTTTTCTCACATCCCTTCACTGGGGGAACTGCAGTTTCAGTTTATCAATCCTTGCACTTTCTTACAGGTTTTTAATGTCTTGACTTCTATTCTACACTAAACCACTTCAACTCTGAACAGCCTTGAAAAAATTGCATTCTTTAAGACTGGGTCTCTATGAGTAGACATAGCCCAGCATACTCATCTTGACCAAAAAGAGTACTTTCATAAGTACTGCCCTATCCCAATATAATCTGGGCTCAAAACTCTAGATAAATCAGAAGTTTTAGATTAGTAATGATTACCATTCTTTCCTCACAGAACTACTTCTCAAATGTTGGACTGACACATTTTCACTTGAACTTCTTACCAGTATACCTGGAATTTACTGACTCTGGAAATACACCTAAATTATATTTATAACTGTGTAAAAATTGTTATTAAACCACTGCACTACAAACTCAGGTTTCCTTCACTAATCCTTGTACTCGTTCTGTCTACTCTTAAAGAGGTTTCTCTAAAATGGCTCCTTCTGTAATGTAAAACTCACACAATCCTGCAAGAAAAATCTTCTTTCAGCACTGCATTCAGTGACATCTACTTATAAAATACTTTGAAAAAGCTAAGTACTAACTACAACATTTACTAGTGTCTTTAGCATGCAGAAACTTTCATGATGTACCACATCAAACAGACACAAGACAAAGAGAGGAAATAATCAAAAGGAACAAATGTACCATCAAGAAACCAGAACAAACTGTTTATGAGGTATTTTCTGTAGTCAAAGAGACAATACAGACATAATTTTTTCCACTACTTAGCCTTAGACCAGATCCATATTCATGTGATAAAAAATGCATCTAGACTGGGGTATGTATCTTAGAAACACTAACTGGAAGTGTGAAATGCATACTCTAACCTTAAAATATTAGAAGGCAACTAATGCAGGGGCAAAGCAAATGTTATGTGATCTTCAGCTGAAGTTGATGCCTGGCAAGTGTTTATGAAGTGGGGGAAAAGAAGTGGGGAATTGTTAACAAGAACATGAAACAAGCACCACAACCAAAATGAAGCTGGATGTGTACATTAAGGACCACAAAACATCCATAGGTGCAAGGATGGGCTCTATGTAACCCTGACAGGTTGGGAAGAGCCTGCCAGGGAAGCTTCTGGTAAACAGTGGCAGATGCAGCCTTTCAGTCTCCAAAAGTGCATTTCTATGATACAGACACAGCTAAGAGTCTGGTATTCCAGAAACTGACGCTGGAAATTCTGGTTTGTTAAACATCATGGAGGCCTTGCCAGGAGTCTGGCAGGGGCCTGACAGATTTTAAGTCCTCACATGATTTCACTGGCTCTTCAGGACTAATTTGGGCCCAGCACAATTAGCATGGAGCAAGAATTTAAAATATACTCCGAGAGTTGTGGCTGCATTTGTCCTGCTGCTCCAGTCTGTTCTACAATAACATAATGAGGAGACAACCTACATAACAGATTAGGCTCCTGACCCACACAGTAAAGCAGCCCAAAAATTCCTGGAGCTAAGCTCGGCCTAAAGGCAGTAAAGCCACGTTTCAACTGCACTGCACATGGTACAATAAATCCTCCTAAAGCCCACCTATGTCTTAAACCTTCCATTCCCCTTTACCCTCCCTCTCATCCTACAATCAGCATTCTACTCTGTTCCTCCTTTCTACACTACCACAGCTCTGTACTTGCTGCAGACAGCATGGCAATTTGTTATTCACCTTGCTGCTTTTTGGCAGTGCCTTATAAAAGCTGGGATTTGGGAAGCAAGATGCAGAACCCCTTGGCTGAGAATTGGTCAAAGCTAAGAGCTCTGCCTTGTCAAAGATTTCTCACCTGCATCACACACTCTCACATTTACACCTAATGCACAGCACAGATGCAAATTTACTGTGCAGTCCCCATTTCATATGAAAATGACACCCAAAACCTCAGAGCTGGAAGCAGCAGATGAAACCTGAAACAGGAAAGGCAGCTGCAATCCCACCTCTGCCCAGCTTCAGCTTCCTACAGCAAAGCATATTTAGAACCCTCAGAACACTGTGCATTCTAAGTTTGAGGCCTTCCAGCCAGCACTAGCTTGGTGTAGAGCAGCTGCAGTGTGAGCGCCCCAATCAGCAGGCTCTGCTGCTCCTGCCTCCAGGGACACTGGATTTAGATCCCTCAAGCCAAGTCAGACCACAGCCAGGTTCACTGAAGGGACTGAGTGGGAGCTTCTGGGCTGAAAACTCCATGGCAGGGTTGCTAAAGACACTGGGATCTGGATATGGCCTATGGCAACAGCTGGAGTCAGAAACACAAGTCTGTCAAGTGAGGAAAAAGCTGTTACTGAAAGTAAGAAAACTGATGGAAGGGAGGCAATTGACCATAACAAAATTAGAGACCTGTAGGAAATTAGAATCCAGAGGCCTTCATCAAGAGGATAGAGCAATATAAATAAATTTAAAAAAAAATAAAATTAACCCAACCTGGTTTTTGTTTTTTTTTTTTAATCTCAAGTGCACCCAACAAGAAGACAGTAATAATAATGGGCAAAGAAAGGGCCCAAGTGCCAAATCACAGGTTAGCCTACGTGCGTCACACAGGCTGCAAATAACAATTTACAGGTTTGGGAATGCTAAACCCCTCTGCGAAATGGCATAACAGTATTATACCTGCCACTTTTATGCAGTATATAGACAGTAACTCAACCTTTTGTTTATCAAATTCTCCCTTGCAAAAGAAAAGAAAGCCTAAAGTCTGCATGGTTGAAGTTAAACAGTAACCCTTTACAAGCTACAGAAATACACATGCTACTTTAACAAACAGCTTAATTAAGCTATGAAACATCAATGTATTCTTGAAAACATACTGGAGTGGGAAGATTAAATCTGGAACATGCTACACAGCAGCATTAACAAAATTTTGCTGTGGCTTATTCTTCTTTGCAGCCATGTATCTCATGATGAAGGGAACCATTCTGAAGAGCCTCCTGCTCAAAAATTCTCCCAGTACACTTTACCAGCCTGATCAACTTGGAGCACACAGGAAATTTTGGGAATTTATCCTAACGAGGCAGAAACTAAGTATTTTACCCTCTGATCATTACATTTCCTATAGTCACTCCATCCACCAGAGTAGTGACCTTATAAAATTTACACATCACCTTTTAGGGGTACAGGCCCAGACATACAGACATTCACCTGCTTTGTAAGAAATTAACACTCTACAAAAAGAAAGCCACTTCAAGAAACATTAAGGCACTGGCTTGATTTTAAGTATTTCTAAAGGCTACAATGGCCACTAAGACACATGATTGTTACCAATAACTCTTCCCTCAATCAGGAACTTTCACCTCCACCCCACCAGTTAATACCGATTTTAAATATAAACCAAACTAATAAAAAAAAAAGCCATTTTGGAGAAACTCTGCCAGTAAATTTGAAATCGTTCACAGTAATACCAAATCTAAAAATGTGTTACTTCCCCAAAAATTTAATAGGGTAAATACATACTTAAGTCTATTAAAAAACTAACAAACAAACCAAACTCAGCTGAAAGTAGTTATTTCACAGAATCCCAGAACTATTTGGATTGGAAGGGAGCTCTGGAGATCCCCTAGTCCAACCTTCCTGCCCAGGGCAAGGTCAGCTGCTGGAGTAGGTTACACAGGAATGTGTCCAGGTGGGTTTTGAATGTGTCCAGAGATGGAGACTGGAGCCCTCCTGGGCAGCCGATCCAGTGCTCTGCCACCCTAAACGTAAAGTTCTTCCTCGTGTTGAGGTGGCACTTCTTAGGTTTTACTTTAGTTCCCTACTGAACTAAATGAACGCTGTACCACAAGGAAGACCCTTTATCAAATAAACGCATGTTTGTTTTTTTCTAGATCATGGATTAAGTGTATTTGAACAACGCTCTATTCCAGAGGCGGAAGGTATCGTTAAAGAGGCCTTCTCCATTAAACGCGTGAGCTCAGCCAACGCTCCCTTTACATAACACCGCAAACTGCCACTGTAAACAGCTTGTCCGGGTTGCAATCTTCTTCCCGAGAAACTGCGTTGTGTTCAGCGAGCACGACCGAGCGAGACGGAGCCCGCGGGGCTGCCCGGGGCGAGCACTGTCCACTGGGCCTGAGCCGGGAAGGCGAGGGCTGAGCGAGCCGGAGCTCCCGGAGCGTCACCGCCTGGGCCGGGCCGCCTCTGCGCCCCGCTTCCCCCGCTCGCCGACGGGGCACACGCAGCTCCTTCCGACGGACGGGAGGGCAGGAGAGCCCCGGCCGGGCTCAGGGCCCGGGGCAGAGCCGCGCTGCCCTCGGCCCCGCCGCACGCCCGCCCTCGCCGAGCCCACACCGCACCGCTCCCTCAGGGCGCGGCCTGCGCTCACCCGGCCCCCGCTCACCTGATCACCGGCAGTTCCCTCTCCGGACATGGCGCGTCCAAACCGGGCTGGGCCGCGGAGCCCCGAGCGGGTTAAAGCCTCTTAGAAACGCTCCTCCGGCCGCAGCCGCCGCGCCCGGAGAGCGGCAGCGAGAGAGCGGCAAAATGGCGGCTGCAGCTCCGGCCCGGGGGCGGGGGAGCGGCGCTGGCGGGAGGAAGTGCGTCATCGCGGCGCGCGGGGGCGGCCGGAAGTGGGCGGGAAACCGCGCTGAGGGAGGGAGGACGCGTTGAGGAGCCGCTTCCTCTCCCCGCTTCTCTTCATCTTCCCGCTCCTCTTCCTCTCCATTTTCCTCCCCTTTTCCTGTTCCTTCCTTCCGTTTGCACACTGAGGGGGCAGAGCTGTCTCCCCGGAGCCGCTCCTGCCCCACACGGGCAGGATGAAGCCGCGATTCCTTGCCTTGCCCGGCCTGGCGCGGTGCTGAGGGTGGCCCCGGGAGCCGCGCTCATGGCGCTCGCGAAAGGGACGGAGGAAAAGGGGGGAGTTTGGTGACTTCCATCGGCTCCTCGCCGGCGATTTGCCTTCGCTGGAGTCGCGCCAGCTGCGGCTGCCAGCCGTCCCTTCCACCTCACAAGAGCTCTTGCTGATCGAGGCAAGTTCAAAACACAGGCTGAGATCGCGGTCACCAAAGACCTCCAGGGTACCGGAGGCATCTCCCTTTCAAGTGATTTAATTTTGTTTACAAAATGCTCACCAGGCTGTTGATGAGAAAAGGGCCCTGTGTCAGCCCCTGCAGGGAAACTCTGCTATATGAAAAAAAATTAAAAAAATAAATTAAAAAAAAAAAATGGATGAGGCTTGGCAGATATCAAAGTGATTTTGCTGCCTTCACAACAGCACTGTGTTTTTAAAATTGCCTTAAGTCCTGGGGTTTCCTTTCTGCCTCATTTTCCAGAAGTCACTATCTAAAATCACAGAAACTTGTGGAAAGAGAATATAAGGAAAACAGAATATACAACCTTCTGAAGCTTCACCTGGGAAGAATAAAGGGAGCGGAGAGTGAAGAGTTACTGGGCTAATTGTGAAATAACATTTCTCAGAATTTTGATTCTTCAAAAGTGAAATACAAACATGTCTTGGCAGCTAAACTGTCCTGTCCCTGGAGAACAGGGACTTGGTGGTACGAGCCTAATTTATTGAAAATATTTGAGAAATAAATACAATTTCTTTTCAAAAACCCTGTGTGAAAAACAAGGTTCACTCTAGAACTTTTAAAAGTTTAATAAGAAGATAAAAAGGGACAATGTCCAGCGCTGGGGTGTTTCTGACTATTGGCCAAAGAATACACCGGTAGATTTAGACAATGTTATCTATATACTGTTATATTACTGAGGTACATGCATATTCACGTGTTTCATACATTAATCAAGCATTCTTGCAAGCGTTTTGATGTTTCAGGAACTCTTTTGTTTGGTTTTTACGCTCTGACTTATCTGCATGACGGCCCTGTGAGTTAGGTCAATACATTTTATTTCTTGTGGTGTTTCCATCCTGTTGTTTCACACTCCCTGATAACGAGGTAACAAATTCTTCTCTGGTGCTCTGATTTGTGTCACTGTTACCACTAGGAGAGGTCGCTCAGCAGATGGGGAAACAACATAATTGCCTTTCACCATCCCCTTAGTGAAGTAGGAGCATTTTAACATTTCATGTTTTGCTAATGCCTAGGATATAATGCATCCATCACACCACTATTTCTATAAGCTGTGTGGTGTAAAACTAATAGATTGTGTTACACTGATAAGCAGCCAAAAGGAGTTACAAATTGTGCCATATCCAAATGCTTATGATCAATAATAACGTGTAAAAGCTAATACATAAATGCAAAAGCAGATATATGGTCATTTTTAACACCCTGCAATTTTCCAATTCGTTCTTGTAATTTTTTCCATTTCCTCCACAGGAACTAATTCCTTCAAAGTAATTGCTTGAAGCAATGCTGGTGAAACCTCTAATTAGAAAATACTTTGTTATTCCAGGGTTGCAGAGTGTCAGCTGCCTCCCTGGCCCGGCTGAATTATTTTTTTTTCTTTCTGGTTCTTCAGGTTTACATTTTGTTGTGAATGCCAGGGCTCCCAGCCTGAGGTAACTGGGGCAGTGAGGACATGATGACAGGCCTGGCTGCTTGGAAGGGCTTCAATTTTCGGATGGCTTGTGATATCAAAGCAAGAGGACATTGTTAATACCTGCTGTGCTGTGGTGATTCATGCTTAGTTCAGTCATTGATGTGGAACTTCATGACAAGCCTTGAATTAACGAGAAAACTGTGGATTACACTGCTCTGGCAGGGAATGTGGCAGAAATAAAAAATCTGGAGCTGCTTAGGGATTGAAGACTACTGTACCTACAGACACTTGTGACTGGAAGAAAATGAGAACCTAAACAGATGTTGAACTTTAAAGGCTGCCAGGCCAAGATCTTGGCAAACTGTAAGCAAAGCTAATTTGAAAGGAAGTTGCTTTCACAGAGTTGAGGCAGTGGTTATCAAACAGACCCAACATACCTGTCTCCCAAGGCATTTTAGCATCTTTTCTTTAAGGCTAGTTATGAAATCACAGCTTTTGTGCAACTATAACCACAAAAAACATTGTTTGCAACCTTACTCTCAGAAGGATTCAGTCACAGATAAAATGATGTTAATTATGGCTGCTCAGTGCTAGAGAGAAAGTTTAAGGCCATAAGATTTGAACTGCCCTGTTAATTTCTGTGTCAGTGCTGAATCTCAAGCTGCCAGAGTGCAGAGGATGCTGAAGATTGTCCTCCCCATTGTGTCACCAGTGTCACCACACTGTTGGAGGGTGTGGGGCTGTCACCCCTCCTCTAAGATGGATTTCAAACACAGGGTAAAGGTAAGGACCTGAAAACTGAGAGACCCCATCTTGCTCTTGGTGTGGTGAGTCCTGGTGTTTCTTCAGCTGAAACTTCTGCAGTGCCTGGGTCTCTCAGAGAATCCATAATCACCCCTTTTGCATTTCTAAATTAGCAACACCGTGGGGATTCTGTGAACTAAAAAAGAGAAGGCAGTCTAAATTTATATTCTCATAGGTCATAATTAAGAATGAAACATCCTTCTGCCAAACTGGTGTTGCTCCCCATCTGACACCCTGTGAGCTGTGTCTCACTAATCGGGTGCATCGATGTCAAACAAGACGGAGGAAGAAAAACCTAAAGAGGCTTTGCTGAGTTTGTTTTCCTGAGCTCTGCACTGGTACTGCTGGGGTTTGTAGTCAAGAGGGAAGGAAGCATTTGGGGGGATTTGGGTGGAGAGGAGGAGAAGGCAGATAGAAATGAGTTTAGAAATTTAGTGTATAAGCAGAAAACAAAGGTGAATGGACCGGTGAATAGCTAGGGTGATGAGTAGAAAATACAGCAGACTACACAGTTGGAGAAATGTATTTCAATAGTGTAATAAGATGTTAAAATTCTGGATTGAATTCTAGCCTCAACATCAATTCATTTGCTTGAATTGCCTATCATTTAATGCTATTTATTACAGTGTTGCATAATTTATTTTTTGGAAGCAGCTCTTCAGTTTTCTAAGAAAAGTGTAAATAATCCTCATGTCGACTAAACAAGCTTGTTCCAAATCCTGTTCTGTTTTCAGTGCAGAATTCTTTCCCAGTGCAAGTAGTTGTTGCCTTTCTATAACACTTCTTGCTGTTGTGGATCATTATTGATATGCATCAATGTTTATTTATATTGCCTTGTGGATTCTTTGGAAAATTTACCATAATGAAATGAAATCTGAAGCTGAATTTTTCTCTCTGGTCAAAGCTGTATTTTAAGGATGAAACACTAAGCAGTGAATATAGTGCAGTAAATTGTTTAAGTCAACAACTGGGCACCCTCAGAGGCAAAGTTACACTGGGGTTTTTTTCCCTTAAGATTTGTGGTCAGATATTTATGGATGTACCATTTATAGTGTACATACAGTGGGTCTAACATGTCCCAAATGCCTTGTGTGAATATCCTGTGTGCAGTTCACCAGTGTGGGCACAGGCAGCCCCACATGTCCAGCAGCCGTTCCTCTGGCATTCCTGCCAGGCTGCTGCAGTGTCTGAAAATCACAGAGACTGATACCCACCAGCTCTGCCTGGGCAAAATTTCTTGGCACAAAAAGAGTAGGAACCTGAAAAACCTCAAATTACATAGCGAAGTTAAAAAAAAAACAACACAAAAAAAACCCCAAACCAGTAGCAACAAAAGAAAACCAATTGAAAAATGCTTGTCTGGATTTAAGTGGAGTCCAAATGAAGCCTTGCAGCTGGAGGGAGAAAGATGAGATAATGTACACAAATAACAGCACAGTTCACCGGTTGCCATGTTCTCAATTTTTTGAGTGTTTGTAACCCAGGTATTTTTGAAGTCGTTAAAATGCGCCTGATTAGCACGTCCACATGAGTTCTTGTGGCTTGTCGCTGTCGGGCTGTGGCCACTCGGTGTCCCCAGAGCTGGGACTCACCCGGGAGGTGGCAGACAAACACCGCTGGGAGCTGCACTGGCAGCAACCCAGCCAGGAAAATGGCACAGCACCAACACAGGGGTTTATGTCTGCGCTTTTTCCTGCCACATTGCTGTTGGACATCACAAGTGTCTTTCTCAAGTGTCGAGTCACGGCTTGTAATGATGAATCATTTGTAAAGTATTTTGCCTTATTTTGTGAAAAAGTCACGCATGTTTTGGGTGTAAGGGTTTTAATAGTTAGTAAGGAAGGCAGAAAGTAGGAGCATATGGAAGGAAAATAGAGTCATCAAAGGGTGATTGGAAATCAAAGAGGGAACTTGCCAGTAGGCAGCATTGAGATCATCCAACAAATAAAAGGGAGAACAAAATGAGGTGGGGCAGAACATACTTACTTGTAATTGGTTTTATGCTTTTGCATACCAGTATTTAGCCTCAGGTGTTTTCTAGTGTATGCTTGCTTACTCTGGCTGCAAATACACAGACAAAGCCTTGTGAAAAACATAGTGGTGATTGCAATTATTTCTCACTTAAAGCCAGTGATACAAAATTTATTGTTCATTGTGATTAGTGGATATAATACTGTAGTGCTTCCAAAAAATACTAGTGATTAACAATAAATAATTGACTATCTAAGCATAATGTTGCTTGCACTCAAATGCTTTCTACTTAGCTGAATAATCCAATCATCATAAGATGATGTGTAAGAGTGAGTTTAGAAGACATTACATGCTGTTCATTTTCATAATATACTGGAGAATATGAACACAGAGCATCACAGGTTTCCACCGCAGGGTGTTTTGGGCAGAACTCTTGTTTTCTAAAACACGAGGTGTCTGCAGCTAGGAAGCTCACCCTGCCGACATAAATCCTACCTATGCAAGAGCTGTGTTTGTGCAGCCTGGAGAAACAGGAAAGGTGGAACTGGCCACCCGGTCCACCTGTAGTGGGGGTGGGGAGGTTGCTATGCAACTTTAGTATTTGATGTTTTGCTTGAAAGCTCAGCTCCAGGAAACAAGGGTTTACATAAGAATCAATCAATCTTTCTTTCTTCTAAGTTAGTTTCCTTCTATTATGAAACAAAGCTTGTTTGTGTGATTCAAGTACATCACAAATTCACAGAAACCTGGAAACAATATAAAAGAAACCAATCTTTGGTATTGTTTCAATCTCCCTATTTTAGGAAAACTTGATTTACAAATCCTGGAAATGCCGGTATAATGGAATAGTAACCACCTCCTCCTCTCATTCATGGTGTACAGGTTGATCTATGAAGTACCCCTTTCTTCAGCTCACCTTCAAAACCTATGGTGACTGTGCTGTTTGTCCCACCTTAATCTACATTCCTGTCTCTACCGAGGCCATTATTGTTATCAAAGCTAATTTTGAAGAAATGACTGATGTTCCTGACCTCTGTGTGAATCTCCTGTACTGCTGATGTCGCTTCGTCCAGACCTGCACGCTGCATGTGAAATCCCAGCCCCCTCCGAGTTTACCCCTGTGTAAATTTACCTTGACAGATTGCATGCGCTTTGAATTAAGGGCTGTGTTTTCATATTTATCTCTAAAGCATCTGAGTACCATGGTGATCATACCAGACAAGCAGACACAGATACACTTGTGCCTAATGGTGACTGCAGTGCTGGGGTCCTTTTCTGTAAGAAGACGAGATTTGTGTTAACAGAGCTATCTTCTGTAGTTAAACCAGTGATTCCGAGTTTCCTTGTGTGCCATTTTTTAGTAAATTAATCAGGACACAAAGCTAAGGAGATGCTTTTATGTTCTCTTTATTAGCTAAGCTTATACTGCATTTGAACCTGTAATGATACCTCAGCCCAATTGCCACAGGCTATAGTAGAATTTGCTTTGTTGTTGTATTTCTGAAATAGTGTAACACTCCATGTTGAAATCTCATTTAAGAGAAATGTCTCAGCCTAAATATAAGAAAAAGCACCCTTCAGGTCAACAGTCTGAAAAGTATTGCCTCTTCCAGGCAACTCTAATTATATATTGATCATACTTAAATCTTGCATTACAGTTCATTTCATGTTACATTCGTGCATTTGTTATTTTTTTTCCCTTGTGTTGTTTTGACAGTTTTTAAACAATAATACATGGGTGAGTGTTTACTCTGGAATGGCCATTTCATTTTATTAGCATACAGAGGGCAATGAGGCAGAAAAGGGAATGTCATGCTTATATATTAGTACTTGTTCCAAGTAGCATCTTTCCAAAGACTGGGGACAATTCTGGGGGAAATTACTCAAAATGTAATGATCCTGCAGTGGTTTAACATGAAAAAAATGAGGTGCCTTGGATTTTTATTATATTTGTTTGCTCCTTGACCAGAAATTATGTATCTTTTATTTCTCATCATTCAGGCTTTCTGTTGTCATTCTTGTTGCAGTCGTTTGTCTTGGTTTCGTTCCTTGGAGCAAAGAAGCTGCTGTGTATCAGAAGTATGCGCACATTATATGAAAAACAGATTTTCAATGCAAATTTGCTTGGAAATGAATGAATCCCACAACTTTCCCTCTTTTTTTTCCCCCTGTGATTCGTTAGAAATCATGAGCACAGAAGGATGTGTATATCCCAGCACAGTTTGGAAGTGCCATCCACTCAGACGCGACAGTAGGTTTGGGAACATTGTCAACACTAATTACCTTGTAAATCCAGGCGCTCATTGCAAGAACTGCAGCTTGCCCAGTTACAAGCATATTGGCAGGAGATTTGGAACAATTAAGCAGTAATTGTTCTCACAGAATAGGAGAAACGAGCCTCTGGGCTGTAGTTTGGATGCTGAAAGGACCAGGGCGCTTTCTCGCGAAGCGCGGTATGGGGAGCTCTGGTCCCACCGTGGCTCCAACTCCCAAATTCTTCCAACTCCAAAATGCTTTCTGCAGAGTCCGCTCCTGTTCCGGGGAAGAATCTGCCAGGACAGAGCCAGGGAGGTCCATGGGCTGTGTCAGTGCACTCTGACAAAGTTGCTGCTGATGTTTTTGTGCAGCTTCTGGAGCTCCCGTTGCTGTCTCGCAGAAATGCTGCCTGTCTAAAGCTCAACAGGTCCCTAATTAGGGAGAACATTATCAATTTCTATGTGATAACTTTGCTACTATTAAGAAATTCTTTTCAGGAGCCTCCTTTATGTCGTGATCTTCGAGATAAATAGATAAGTTATTCCTATTAATTCCTATTAATCCCATTAATTCCTATTCCTATCCTTAAGGATGCAGTGGAGGAATAACCGTGTGCTGCAGTGCTGTGTGAGCAGGAATTCTCGGGATACACCAGCCGGGCTGGTGTCCGGAGAGATCAAACCAGCATCAGTGGTGTGCTATCATCGAGGGATGTCCGAGCGGCGCTGAAAAGCAATTTACTCCTTGGTTCAGCTAATGAAAACAATGTTTAGGCGGTATGATAAGCGAACTGATGATGTGCGTGTGTGATAGACTGAAGGATGGCACCGCGATAGTACTTCGGAGTTATTTGCTCATCAAAGGATGTAATTGTTCAGAAGCAGAAAGACAGCAGGTTGGGCTGGTTGTGTGCAGTACTTCCAGGATTGAGTGCATTGTGTGTGTTATCTAGCTCGCTGTGCTTTTCTCCAGCCCTATCTCTGTCCTCACACTGCCTTTTGTTTCAGCCTTTGCTGTGTGACTCATCTTTAGAATACGCATTTGCTACAATTATCTGCTGGCTTTCGTAATGAATCCCACTCCTTCCTTTTGCCGCTCTTCCTTTCAGGCTTGCTTTGAGAATTCATGCTCATAAATTCACGAGGTCTTTTTTTTTGTTATTATTTTTTCTCACAGAAGGTACTAGTTACCAGCGTTAAAGAACCACGCCAAAACTATGTGCTAAATCATGACATATCTTTTATTTTCTGAACAAATTCAAGTCTGTAAGGAAAAGCACTGCTGTATACACCAGAAAAGGGAGAACACTGTGAGAAATGTTAATACCAAGCAATAATGAAGAAAAATGACACTGTTTTAAATACATTGGTAAATGACCCTTATAACTATGATAAATTTCAAACCCATATCTGCTCACATTTTCAAAGGCTTCAGAAGAATACTGTGGATTAAAAACTGTTAATGACTGCTTTATCCCTCTCTTTTGTACTTAAAAGCAGGAGCAGCTGTCACCAGCACTCACACAGAACCACTGCTATATGAAAAGAATGAACTGCTTAGATTAAATACATTTAAAGTGTCTCTATGGCTTTTTAAAATGCCTACATCTACGTGCACATATTAAATTGAGTAAACTGTTTCTCTTTCCCAGCAGAATTTCATTTGTTCTGAGTTTTGCCTTAAACTCCTCTCAAAAAGGAGGACACCCAGCACACGATGGTAACAACACAGACAAAGGCATTTATAAACACCAGACATAAGGTGTCTGGGTGAAAACATAATTTCAGTCCTGCATCTGGAATTTTTTCTTCTAAATCAATTTTAAATATTTCATATTATTAAAGCATATTTTAGCTAAGACTGGCCTTAGGAGCCATTTATATTTATATTTTATATATATCTTTATATTATATATCTTGCTTCTGTGTACGCAGAGCACTGGTTATACATTTTTCTCATATCTTGTGTGCTTGACATGGGGTTCTAGAACACAAACTGAATTGTTACCAAATGTAGGCTAAAAGCTACATTTAGGGTGACAGAGTGTGTTGTCTGAGAGCCATCTGACAGAGCTTGCTGGTAGCATTGCCATCTATTTCAGTAAAATATCCCAGTGACACAGAACAACAAATGACTGAGAAATTCCAGCAGTGTAAGAAAGAGGAACGAGAAACAAGCAACTATCTTGAGAGAAACTATTTTATCTTTATGTTATTCCTAATGATTACCTGAATATGTAGGATTCAATTCAATTAATTTGTTTCATATTTTAGAAATATTCTGAATACAGTTTCCTGCTGTAAGCTGAGAATAAAAGGGTAAGTGAATACTTTAGGCACTTGTAAAATGACAAAATTCAGAGAAACATTTGTGTTCCTATTTTGTGATCATGTTTGAAACAATATTTAGAATGCAGTGTCAAAATGTATAAGAATTTAATCTGCCACAGACTAAAACAGATATCCAGCGCTTGAGGGGGATAGAGTAAGAGAAGTGTAGTAGCCCTTTGCTTTCTCTTCTGACAGTTTTGTAAATAAAAAAATGTAAGATACAAAGCTAAAACCTTCAGTGTGCCGAATTTTAGACTTTAGATTTGTCTCCTTCAAATCCTAGGCACCTTTGAATCACCACTGAAATTTATTGTCATGTTTATCTCCTAGGAGTAATGAATGTTTAATTTGGAATGCATTTTGAAAAATACTATAAAAATAAACAAAAAACAGACCTGGCTTCACCATTAGTAAAGGAAGAATAAGTCTAAACATGCCATCCAAAGAGTTTGTGCTTTCCACGTGGCTATCTTGGATCTTTATTTCTTCTCTTCAGATTGTCCTTGTCTTTGGCTTAAATTCTGATCCTGGAGAAGTTAGTTGTAAAGCTCACAAAGATCCTACTGTCTTACTCTAAAGAATCATCACTTGCTGGAATTTGCAAAGCTTCAGCTCCAAATGGGGTTACAGTATATTTGAGGTGGCCATCTCATTTCCAAGTGCAATGCTGTTTTCTGCACATCAGCTGTGTCAGATCCTGTAGAATGTTGCATTTGTCTCCTAATTGCAAGAATAATGTCTTGTCCCTAACAATTACTATAAAAATGTGAAGAGGTGCTGTAGTTCCAGAGCAAATCGCTTCCTTGACACCTATTGACCCTTCAAATCCTTTTAGGAACTGGCTATCTTTGAAAAAAAAAAATCACAAAATCCTTATTGAATTTGCTCTCTGGCCTCCATCTTTCCTCTCTGCCTATTTCCTGACCAGAAAAACAAAAAGGTATTAAAAAAAAAAAAGCATTAAAAAGAGGGGAGTTCAGTCCAGACTGGTCTGGCAGCTCTAGGCTGTTTGAGTAGGGGAAAAGTAAACAGCTTTTATAAGAAAGATTTCAACTGCTAAGAGTAAAAAGGTAAACCCAGAAGAAGACATATTAGCTTGTTTATTTGCTCACCTCTTAAACTTTCCCTACCAGCTTTTGAGAATCCTGTCACATCCAGCTGTGCTATTCATAAAGCATCTGTGCTGCTTTTTTCTGCTGTTTCTGCTACCAATGCTGTGCTCGCAGCTCATCAGTTCTCCTTTACTATAGGCTGGTTCCCCTACAAAGGCAGCATGTGAAATCCAGAGCAGGGTTTGGTGCTGTAAAACATCACTGATCCAGTGGGTGCTGAGCTAGAATGTTTTTCTTACAGGATCCAGGATCTTTCCTATAACATCTCAAGGAAATTATTTCTTTTTTTTCCTCTCGTTAAATTTTTTGTCTCTTTTTTCTCACAAAATATTTGATATAATAAATTGAATTCAGACAGGATTAAAAAAAAAAAAAGTAGAAGACATTTAATAAAAGACTCCAAACCCAATATTTTGGTCATTTCTCTGGAATAATTTGTGCCACTAATTTGTGTCACATCACTGCACATCACTGGGATTTGTAGGTGTGTCACGGGTGACACAGTCTATTTCATATTCTCTTTGAAAATGGGAGGGTAAGGAGTAAACAGGCTCCTCCCAGACACTGCTGAAGTAGCTTTAGGACTGCAGAGTACGTGCCATGGTACTCATTAAGTTGTGCCCTGGTTTCCTCAAGTGTCCCAGTGTAGGAGTTGTTACTGAGGCAACACAGGGACTACTGTGCAACTCCCATAAAAACAAGTCACTGGGGCGGGTCAGGCTGCTACATGTACATTCACAGGGCTCTGCATTAATATTTGCTTTCTTTTTTTTTTTTTTTTAAGTTAAGCAACTGAGAAAAGCAAATGGGGATGGAAATAGTAATTTAAACAGAATACTTGAAGGATTGTTCAATATCTTGATTTTATGTTGCTTTTCTGTGTTCAGCTTTGGGTAGGAGAGAACAGAAATGCTGCTTGTTTGACCTCAATTTTCATGAGACAGATGGGTGGTGGCTTTACCAAATGGCAGTCGTCTTCTCTGTCCAGTGTGATACTGAAGGTTGGGCAGAATCATTCCAGGTTGGACTGGGAAGAGTAATTTCTCCATTTGATACAGAGAACTTTCTCCATGGAGCCCCCAGTGTTTTGTCCATCATGAATGTGTGGAGTGACCCAGTGAAGGATCCGACCATGCTGTTCCAAACAAGCGTGGTTGTGGTGGTCAGAGTGCTGTGCTGGAGTCACAGCTTCTCTGTTGGGCTGGAAATAGAAGGGAAGTAGGAACCTGTCCACTTAGCCCCAAATGGAAGAACAGACCCTAGAGCCAGGCAGTAGACACAGTTCTCTCATATTAAGTCACAAGTTGCATATAGTTGTTTGTCTAAACTTTTTGGCCTTTTGTGTTTATAGAGCAGATGTTAATGCACCTGAAAATAGCAAGTCTGAAATGTATTTATTCATCCTTGTTCCATGTTTTAAAGCTTGTGTGTATATTTATATAAGTATGTATAAAAATATGTCTACAAATATGTCTGACAGGAGCCTTTCATGGTAATCCCTGACCCTCTCATTTGCATCATGCATAGCTGACTCCACGTATCTGCTCTGTTCTCCAGAGCTCATTCTGCACATAACATCCACCCTGCTTTTGCTGCTAGGGTGAGCACAGGCTCTTACTGGAATTACAAGGCACTGACAGGCTTCCTGCATATGCCATCTCCTGGAATAAAAGCCCTGGAATAAATATTCCCATCCTCCCCCGAAGCAGAATACGTGTACATACTGTTCTATGGTGGCTCTTTGAAAGTCCTCTTGAAAATATTTGTCAAACTATAAAAGGCAGGCAAGCCTTACAAACTGTTACCTAATACAGGTGTACCTCCAGATGAGTTTTCTGTTCTAATCCTTCATTCTAGGACATCTTTATTTGTATTGTCTAAATGTCCTGATAAGGGGAATCTCAGACAGGTAATGTGAGATCTTCGTGTAGTGGTGCTTGTTGGGTTAGTTAATTTCAAAATTGCTTGTTTTGGCAAGCTGCTCTATGTTGCCTAACTCTTGTTCTACGGGTGCCACAAACAGATCCCAGAAATGAAAGATTCCTTTGAAATGCACCCAGGGATTTGTTAGGAAGATTTAGAGGAGTTTTGGAATAACTCAATTTGCTGAGGTGTTGAAGTAATGGGGCATCTGTGAATTTAAGGCTGGCTTGACAGACCTGGGAGGAAACATGTTTTAGTGAGTTCTTTGGTATAAATACCTGTTGGGAAAAGTCTGTCTTTTTCACCTGCTGCTGGGTTTCCTTGCCAGTTTAATCAGGTAATTCATTTCAGACTGTAGCCAGATGATAAGATGACATACAGGCACTGTGATTGCAAAGCCATGATTAATTTATTTTTTTTTAAAGGGGCTGAAGTGCTAGAAAGTGCTAGAAAGAGGAGAAATCGCTCTAAACTACTGATGGTCTCAAGATTAATTAGGCTGAAAATTACTTTCATGATCCTAAATGTATGCTTAAAATACTGACACCAGAAGAGTGTCAGGATACTGACATGTGTTGGCAGCATCCATGTGTTTGAAAAGGTTAGGCAGAAACAAAATGTGCTGTACTCAAGAGAAAAAGAGTACAAATTAGGGCCTCCTCTTAGTGGGGTGTCCAAGACAAGTCTCTGCATCTCCTGAATTTTTTCTGCATGGGTTGCCACATCCATTGATGTCTATGCACAGGTTTTATTGTACCAGCATGGAGGTACCAGGGAAAGATTAGCTCTGAAAAGCCAGTTTTTAAAATAATTGCTTTAGAGCAATTTTGAAAGATGTTTTTTCCTTTATTCAACCATGAAATGGAAGTGTCCTGCTGATGGCTCCAGCATATTTTTTAATTGAATAATTAGCATGGATAATAGTCATTCAACAGCATTTTTGTTGATAATCACTGGATTTACTAATCTCCCAGAAGGTGGGATGATTCAGAATCTTTTAATGCCCCAAAAATAGAAGATAATTAAAACCCTACACACACAACTTGAAATAGAAATGAGTACAAATGATAAAGAGAAATTAGAAAATGAGCTTGAGGGAAAAGGATGGTGGTGGTGGGGATAAGAGTGCTAAGAACAGTCAGGACATTGATGAATTGGCATCTTTAGTTTTTGGAGTTTTCCTTGCTGTGGCACCCTTTGCTCTCAGCAGTTCTGTGTCTGGTGGGGCTCAGTGGGGACTCAGAGGTCACACATATTCATAGGAGTGGGTGTTGCACCAGTCAGCTGCTGAAAATGGTACGTGCAGTAATCTCTGGTGAGCTGCTGAGGGTGATCTCTGGCCACGGTGAGGGTTTTGTGAGGAGGGTCAGCTCAAACAGTCACTGCCATTCCCAAAGAAAACCCAGGGAAAGAAATTCCCACCCTGGCTGTGCTGCATGGTGCCTCTGTGGCATGGTGGGGACAGGATCTGGAGCCCCAGAGTGAACATGCAGAGTGGCACAGTTTAGGTGAAGCTTTGGTGTGCCAGGTTTCTGTGTGCTAACACCACTGTGGCTGTAGCCCACTGCTCCTGCTCCGTGTATCGCTTACCCCATATCGCTTACAGTCGCTTGACAGCAGAGGGGCTGCTGCGTGCTCTTGGAATTAATTCTCACAGGAATGAAGAACTGACACAAAGCAGACCAATTTTCCTCTTGCACGTGGAAGAGGTATTATTTTAACATTAGCTTTTCCTCCTCTGGGAGAGGTGGAGAAAACCCTGCAGTCACAAATCTGCCATTTACTTCACTAGATGGACACAGTCATGCTGAGGTGACTGGGCATGGGATGGAACCCAGATGGAAAAAGGAGTTACTAATCTTATTTCCAGTGTCCATAAAACAAAGCTATTAATTAACCTGTTTAATAAGTACTGTTTTTACAGAGGTACAGTGGATACTTGAGACTTCACTATTCACTTTAAAGAACGAGTGATCAAGTTCGTATTGGCACAAGCAGGGCAGGGCTGGATTTCTCTCCAGTGTGCTTCTCTGCCAAATTCTGTCTATTAAAATACATGAGTGTGTGTTTGAAACATCATTTTCCAGCTTTGAAAAAAAGATGCCGTCCAAAGGCAAACATTATTTGCTAACTTGGAGACGCCCTTTGGTTTGTGGCAAACATCTGTCATGAAATTGGGAATCTCTAGAGAGGCCTGGCCTGCTCCAACAGAAATTTTTTACAGTCCCAAATACTGACACATGTGTGGAAGAGACAAAGAACACAACAGTGGGCAGGGCATCCCAGTGTAACCTTAAATTGCTCTGACTCTTCCCAGGCTGTGGTGCCTTCTGAGTGAAGACTCAACACACACAATTGCTGCTCAAGGAACAGTGAAGACCAAAGCATCCTCCTGCCACTAACCAGTTCCAGATTAGATAAGACAATGGATTTCATGGAGTAACCCTGATACAATAGAAGGATACTTACATTATTGGGCAGTGTGGCAAAGCGGCCTGCATGGGAGCTGTTTTGGTCATAAACCCACATCACTGTAGCAGGACAGCTTGGCAGCCTCTCTGTGTCTCAATAATGCTGTGCTCTGGCAGAACTTGGAGGAAAAATCAGGCTGTGGCTTTGGAATCTTGCTTGCCTCTAGCAAATAGCATTGTTTTCTGTCGTGTACCAGGACTGCTGCAGACAAATGAACACCAAAATAAAGCAGATTTGGAGCGCTGCTTTCAATGAAAGGGCAGACTCTGCCTGGATTTTGTGCATCAGGTGCTAAAAGAGCTGCCAAGAGCATCGTGTACCCTTCCCACAGCAAGTAAGCAAGGAAAGAATGTATTAATTTCTCCAGCTAGGTATGTTCACTTGGGGACAAATGTTGCCAGGAAGAGAATAGCCAAGAGGACCAAGATGATTTTACTCCCCATTAAATCTCTACAAGACACAGAAAGAAGGAGCTGCAATGCCTTCTATTCAAGTGGCAGCTCTTAGGAGTCTCTCCTCATTTCACTGTAGCTGGTTTGGTTTTGTTTTTTCTTTAAAATCCTGCTGTTCTTGAAAAATAAGTTCAGTTAACTGAGATTTTCTGGAGCAACTGTTTTAGAAAAGAAAACAAAGTAGTGAGCTTTAAAAACACAAAGACTGGAATTTAAACTAACCCAGTATTTCTTATTATTTTGAGGTCTTTCAGATGTCTAGCTCTAGTTTATAGGTCTATATCATGCTTTCACACACATTGTTGTACCAACTATCTCTGGGAGTGCAGGTCTTTGTCAAAGCACTACTTTTGTCCCAAAACTCCATGTTGTACAGTATTTTACCACTGCAATGCCAAGGAGGTTTGGGTTGGGGTTTCTCTGTGCATAATATTCATTAGATACTTAAGAAAGGTCTGATACTGCAAGATCAGAAGATTATGTGGGGAATTATTAAGCAGTGATTATTCACATAGCTAAAAATTGTTCATGTAAAAACATTTTTTGAGTAATAAAATCATATAGCCTAAATATTGTAAGTTATTTGATATATAGGGCGTTCTGAATTAAAACTGGGCTTTGTTAATAGAATACAGTTATTATCACTGTTGAGCCTTCCTACAATGTCTTCTGTAGATTTCCTCCCCCCCCCCCCCCGTCTTTTCCTTCTTTCAAAAGCCATAACCCCGGAATGGATGGTTTTGAAACTGAATTTTAAATTTCAGGCTTGTATAAACTGAGTGCTAGAGCCATTTCAGAAACTTTGAATTCACTCTGGGTTGTTCTGTGCTCCAAAATTTCATTCATTTACTGCTTTGAAGCACAACTGGGATCAGAAAGCACATTGTCAATATTAATAAAATTGTGTTATCTCAACATTCTCCATCCAGTTTTGAAATAGAAGAGGGATGGTGCCTGTATTACTTCACATAATCAAAAGAATAGTTGTTGATTTGTAATTAAAATTTCCATTCCATGCATACAAAACAGTGGAAATTCCAAAGATTTCCAAGATGCTTTTAATATACTTAGGGGTATTGTTTGTCCCTGTGCTGACAGAATTGTTGGGAATTCAAATCCATGCTGGTGCACCAGAGTTCACTTTTTGTTGGACTTACAAAACATCATTTTTTATGGCTGACAATCTTTGCATTTTTTTTAGCTGGGTGTTACTGTTTTGGGCAGCCTGGGATTGAAGAAAACATTTTGTTTAATGTGCATTGAATCTGTTTTCATTTTCAGAAGGCTGCTTGTCCCTTGTGTGGTTTATTTTAGTCTTGATTGGTTGAATGGCATTGAATTGTCATCTGCTGTCTGAGCTGGCCTTACTACTCCAATGGCTCACCACTTGAGCACCCAGAAATTTTGAGTGAAGGTTGCATTAAAAGGTAATTCTTTCCTCTCATTTGCATATGCCAAACATTCTGCTTAATTGCTTGAGAGACAAAACTCTCTGTGTGCATCCCAAGAGTGAGCATGGCCCAGTCTGCAAAGAAGGGAAAGGAAGTTGTGCCTTGGATTGTACCATCTTCCAGCTCCGTCAGCACAGTGAGAGAGTAAGGTGGTGGAAATTTTCCTCTTCTCTTGTCCTCTGCTTGGAGAAAAATGTAGATTAACCTTTACATTTCTCTGGGAAATATGATGCTAATCAGCATTTCCCTATGGTTTGTTAAAGTTTTGAAAGAGAAGGAGGGTAGTGGGGACCCTCCCTGTTACTGTTGATGGGAACTTTGTGGTGATGCTGCTTTTTTTACTCAGTCTTTTTCATTTTTTTTTTTTCCTAGTGAATTATAACTTTGGTCAATATGCATTATTTCATGCCACTAGCAAATAATTAGCATATAAGAATGATAAATAGTTTATGCACATCAGGTACAACTTAAATTGCCTGGGTTATTGAAAGAAAAGAGTGAGTACAAGTGGTGATGTGGCATCAGAGACTTTGCTTGCCAATAAATTTATATATCTCCTTCCACTTTCAAATATTAAAATTCAGACTAAGAAAACCAGTTTTAAATGTTTTCTTTTGTTTAGTTACCCTGGTTCATTTTGTGTTTTTCTCTAAGTTTATATATAAAGAAAAAAATCTATTTTAAAAGCTTTTTGAGAAGTCTTTGTCTTCCATCTGGCATGAAGAGCATTTCTGGAGGGGAGGGGAAAGAAACAGAGCACTGTCTGAGGTAAATTTGATAGTAGGAGATGGGATAAAACAAGAGGCACTTAGACTAATTTAATTAATGCCATGGTGGATTTAAGAATATGCTGTCCTCTACAAGCATAAACATAGATCAGTAGCTGAATTAAGGAAGCAGTATTAGACTGCACCTGTTGGGTTTCAAACTGAATTCAGACCTTGTTTCAGTATTGCAGTTGGGACTGGCAGTTGCTGAAGGGATTAAATTATTTAAAGCCTTCAGCTGGCTAGTGTAGGCTAGCAGTAGCTTATAAAACACTTAATCTATTTTTTTAATCTCTTCATATGTTTGCTTTACTTAGACAGTAAAACTATACAGGATACACACCTGCCACATTCTGAAGCTTCTTTGTCAGATATTTTACATTTATCAATTAGAGCAGCCTTTAAACTGTAGCCATTTGGGCTTCCCTGACAATACACTTCTTGTTAGCCTGCACATTTTCTTTGGTGAACTCAAACCCAAACATGAAGTCAGCAGACATAAAGTCCTTTCCCCACAATTTATTCTAAAAAAAGATGTTCCCTTCTAAAGGCAAATGCTGCTCTCCAAATAATTAATGCTTACTCTTACCTTTGGGGTTGTCTTTTAAAGAAAAAAATAAACTAATTCCAAACAGTTTGGAGCTCTGGAGCTATTTTTTGCAGTGCATTAGTTAACTGCTTACAGGATAGTAGAGTAAAGCAGTTCAAAAATAGGCAATACTGTTTAGCTTGTTACGTGATATGTCTCTTGTTTCTAGAAAGCCAAGAGTAAGTAATGAATAGGAACAGTATGGATTGGATGGAAAAGCCATTTGGATAGCTGTGCAACACAGGATTAATTAGGCAAATCCTCTTAGGTTTGATAAGCCATTGCTTAGACCTACAGTTTATTTTGTCATTGGTTGCTCCTATTAATGTCTTCTTTCTGTCAGGGTTTGTTACTCTGATTTCAGTTTTGCATTATACCTTTTTGTGTCAAAGTGAAGTTCCACTTCCAAGCTCGTAAGTGCAACTAACAATCTTCCAAACAATAAGCAGAGAAATGCCTGGAGTCAATTCAAATCAATGCTGGCATCCTCTTAAGAGTCTTTTAGATAATGAACTTTTTATATGGATAATTTCTGTTAAGCAACTGGTGTATGACATCTTTTTAATTTGGCCTTCCATGTTAAGTTACAGGACAAGCAGGCATATGTGTCTGCTAATAAGGATGAGCAAATGCTAATTCATGGAGATGACATGGTTCCTGCAGTATGCTCTTCATAAAAAGCATATGCTTTTGATATTTCTGGGTAACCTTTAATTTTTTTTTCTTCTTTCTGACATTGCAAAACCATAATTTTATTTCTGTCAAAGGGGTTTTTCTAGTACCATCAGTACAGAATAATTTTGCTGCTTGATCTCTGCTAGGTTGGGATTTTTTTTTGATAATGTGTAGAATATACTTGAAAACTATATGTTGAATTCATTTTGCTAATTAATGTTCACACTCTGTCTCAAACTTTTTTTAAACTAGAGAATGTGCCATTCTTCAGAAATAAGAAAGAAAAAACAGAGGAGAAATAAAAATCCTTATTGGAAATAAAAAGTCTTAACCCCACTTCTGCCCAAGAGACAGCTCAGGACTACAGCAGGACAGCTCAGTCAGATGGGTGGGGGGGAAATGTGCAAAAAAGCATGGGAAGAATTGGGCATTTCAGTGGGTGGTAATCAGTTTCATCAGCACTGGGATTTCATACTGTTAGACAATGCTTTGTACGTGTCAGGGCTCGTGGCTGCTGTGTGCATGGAGCACAAAATGTGGGAGAACTCTGTTTCCAGTACTCCTTGTTAGTCAGAATTTATTGCAAGTCTTTGTTCAGCTGTCACCTGAATATTGTTTCTTCTGCAAGAGGGTATTACATCTGAAATTCTGTTTCACCTTGAGTGACCTGGGAAACT